>NW_027509329.1:2985000-3155000 GCF_048541705.1 Temnothorax americanus
CCTCCGTCCTAACTCCTTTTCTTTATGCCGTTGCCTCTCATCACCCGCTACTCGATTTATTTTCCCGATCGAACCTTTGACCGGCTTCGAGCGGAAACCAACTTGGCTTATCGATTACTATACCTATCGAGATTCGACGGAGTCGGCGGAAGAAAGTCGCGAATTAATTTCAGTTCCCGCGATATCGAGGAATCTTGTCAGGTTGAATTACGCTTGATAATTTTTGAGTCAACGCGGAGAATATTTCGTTTGCAAGTATAATTCTATGCTAAACGCTGTAATATTAAGCGCAATAATTAAAATCGCGGTTTTACCGCGGGCTGGAAGCGACCTGCAGAAGCTAAAGACGTCTCTCGGCAAACGAACGATGCAAATGACGAGGATTACATATTGCGAATTCTTAACGAGATACCCTTTGTTTCATAAATCACGAAAAAACTTGGCGAATATTTCATCGATAATATATACTATATAGGTATACATCCTAAGAGTTCTAATCTTTTTTTCCCGGTATATCGTGTGCAATAGTGTTTAATTTCGCATATCGAACGCAAAGCGAAACTGACAAGCGATATCTTATAGTCCCGTCTCTCTGCGGGATGTATTAAAGCTTTTGTTAATTATCATTAACAGATCGGCGCATCCGACCATCTGTGCATTCGTAATCGGCAACGGCATATCCATAATCTATGCGCGTAATGCGAGTCGAAAAGTGATTGTCGATATCAGCGTGAGAATTCCCAGCTTACGTGCATAATTAAGCACAAATATCGTCGCATAATTGATCGTGTACGTTATATTATGCGACATTATGCGGAGCACGATAACGGTGTAATTCAATGTATTCTGATTACAGCCTCTCCCTCTAACCCAGTTTCGGGATTCTGATTGCAGGCCTGATTATATTTCGCAATGCTCACACGCGCGCAGCCCGCTTTTTGACAATTGAACCGAACTAGTTACGACCGTAATCGATACATCGATGCTACAATAATAAAATACCTTGCGATTGTTTGGCAGAGTAGCAAACGTCAGAAGATACGTATCCATTTCACATGAAGCTCTCAGCGACGCGGAATGTAAGCGCTAAAGGTAAAGTGCAAAAGTGTCAATATTAGTCAATGTTCATTGATGTCGTAGAAATGTTGTTTTATTATTATAAAATCTAAATTTTTGCACTTAAAACTATAGATTTTTTCTTCTTTTTATCGAAATATTTTCCTCGCTAGAACAATCAGTATTGGTTAACAAAAAGACGTGATCCAATAACACTCCATGTTAATTTGCAAAGGATCACTGCGTGATATTGTAGCCATATTGTTACTATAACAATGCAACTAAGAGATCCCATCACATAATAATTTGATACTGACAGCCTATGGTACGAAGCCCTTGTATTCTTGCCGTCAAGCAAAATAACTAACGTCAGAGTGAGTAACAATTTGAATACATCGAAACACAATGCAAACCGACGGTAAACCACCGAACGGTGAACCATGCATTTACCGGCTTTCATGGCTGTATACCGTAAGCATCACGTTATATCAGTGTGTATCACCCAGTCTTAAATTAGTTAAACATTAGTTTACATTAATACAATCTTTCTTTTTTGTTTCCATGCCCCACCCCTTTCGTCACCATCAATTTCGTCAAAATGCAGCTGCACGCGCGCAATCGTGAACTTGTAAGAAGTGCATCGTGCATTTTTCAGCGTTGTCGCTGCGGAATACGTCGATCCATCTGTTATATATACTTCGCAAGAACATCGCAGCGAATCGTACACGTAAGCACGTCTGTTCCAATCTCTGCGGAGACGCACAACGAAGCGCGGCGCGCGCGATCCATCTCGGCAGGCTCGTCGAAACAAACAAGCACGCGGTATACCGCTGGCGACGTCTTCGCGGGGGACGCGGGCGATGCGGGAATCTCCGCGCCGAGAGCGCGTTCTCTTTCCCCCTGGCTGGAAAGCCGTTGGCAGGCTCTACTCTCTCGTCGACGCGCGACGAAATAAGATACTTCGTGAAAGTAATTTCGCCGAGAAAAGTAAGTTTTCGCCGAGTAATAGCTTCTGCGCCGTTTCCACCGACAGCGGCGGCACTCCACGCGACGCGAGCACGCGAGGAGGAAAGGAAGGAGGAGTCGAAGGTACGCGGAGAGCGGCCCATCTCGGAGGCAGGTCGATTGATATTGCCGGAAGAGACTCCGCACTTCGGGGCATCGCCGCTGGTGAATCGAGGGCTGAGGTTAAAAATCGGAGTGTAACTTTAATCGAGGGGAAGCTTTGCTCCCACCTTTTTATCGTCGATCTCCTTCCAAGTTCATCCTCGAATATTCTTTGATGTCTTTTCTAGGGTAACTATATTGGCTTGATTATTGTACGTAATATCATAATTCGTTTGAACAAGTAGTCTGTTAATTATTACGTTACTACGAACATAAAGCCCCTTGCACAATGCCAGGCAACAGGCAATAGGAACAGGAAATAACCGAAAAATCGTTAATTACAACCTAAAAAATTCGAATGCTATGATTGGTTGGCAACAGGCAATAGACACAGAATTTCCAACGTGGAAACTCTGTGTCTATTGCCTTGTGTCACTGTTTATTCTGCATTTATACATGATTTCTGATTTCTATTCCTTGTTTCTATTGCCTGTTGCCTATATAGCATTGTGCAAGGAGCTTAACTCTGTATTAAATATTTAAGAATTATTATCTTGCATGAAAATATAATTGCACACTGATATTTTGATGTCAGTTTTATTTGACAAACGTGACAGATTATCTTGTATAAAAATATAATTGTATAGGCTGGTATTTCGATGTCAATTTCATTTGACGACATGACAGATCATCGACTTCGTCAACACTGCTTTAATGAATATTAGTTGAAAAATAATTTGTTTTTCTAATTCTCTTTTTAAAGAAAAAAATCGATTACATTCAAATCAACCGATAACATGAAAGACCTGTTCATATGCGATGGGAAACTGGTTTTTCTTGAATTGTAATTTGGACTACTGATAGAAGGATCAATTTTTAATCTCAATGACACGGTGGAAATACATATCGATACGATGATCTGTATATACGATAAGAATATACCGTAAGATTTACGCATGATACGTCACGTATACAAATACGAGCTTACATAGTCTGTCTTATCTGGATATACTTCGACGTTCCCGATGGTATCTGCGCATAATGAAACAATGTAGATTTTGAGCGATATCACCGCGCCCTATGAACCTGACTATGAGTGACCATTGATTACTGATTACTGTTTGAATACAGCGAACCATTAATTACTGCCTGAGCGTGCCCGATAATGCCCGATTGTGTGCTAAATCTGACAGCCTGCTAGGACAGAATGTTCATCCGCGCGCCCAAGCAGGCGTAATCTAGAGCAACCGCATCGCCATCGTCCGGCTTGGCGAAGCGTTGTTCATTTGAAACATTATCGATCCCGACACCAGTCATTTGGCCGGGCATAGAGGGACGAGTAATTAAATTAGGCAACACCGTCGCTGCTGAAAATTTCGCAAGCTCCGGACTATTTTTGTATTTAAATACACACATGTATGATGTATGTCTATTCCAATTGCCGCGCGCGCAAAACGGCAGGGATACCCTCATGTGCTTTTTCTAACCGCTCACGGTTGGAAGTGGAGCATAAACGCGAATTTTGCGATGTTATAAAAATAAAAAGAAAAAATATATGTATATGGCAAGTTTACACATTCTCATTTTAAGCGCGGACGCGGGGCATGGGGGGAGATGAGGAGACGGGGGAAATGTCGCCCGAAAAGCCGTACTTTTTACTGCTTTTCTAAGCATTGTGCCGGACAGAGTTAACGTACAATAGCGCGGAACGTGCCTGCGAGACGTAGCAACGCGCGTGCGGAGCAAGGTGTGCAAACCGCTGACTCATTCCACCCTTCCGCTGTCTCCCTTCACGCGCATCGTCTACGGCAGATAATAGCGTAGCACGCGAAAAGAATGGGAGTGAGAATGTATGGGTGACATGTATAAGGGTTGCCGTGCAGTCGCGCACACCCACGCACACGTACGTACATTTGGCATTTTATTGTATAAGTTAATTACTTCTTTATTGTCCGAAGTATTTTTTAAAGCTTGTGTAGCAAGTCGTAAAAGTGACGTAAAGCAACGACATCATATTTAGCTAGCCGTCCTAAACTGTTATATGCAACATGCAATATTGTCACGTTAGGGTGACACATTCGAAGTTGATATGTACGGTTTTGTCGACAACGCAACGAAACTCAAGGGAACAACGAAGGACTGCGACGAGAAGTTGAATGTTCGGTATATAGCCGAGACTGAGACTACGCTATTTGCCGACACCACACCAGTGAATGTAACACGAAGCCGGAATTAGCGTGCTCGCTATACTCCTCGAGTCCCTGATTACGTATTCCAATCAGAGCAGCTGATGAGAATCCTCACTTTTAGCGGGAGCGGTAACATAGACGATATTAGAAACGTCCGCGGATTTGGCTGGATCTAATTTATTACGTTGATTATATCACGTGCGCGGTGCGATAATCCACGGAAACTCGTTTCCGCCGAAGGACTAATAATACAACGTTATTCGGACGACGTTTTATTGCGTACCCCACGGCCATTGCTAAATCTAGTCCAAGTTGATTTATAGTGAATAAGATGGATGCGAAGTACGAATCGTGGAGATAGTTTCGCAATATGCATATATTATTTCGCATGTTAATCATTTAAAATTGATACGAACGTTCCTATCTATTTGACGTACAGTTTCACTTCAATGTATACATTTTGGATGTTATAAATAAAGATTTATGATAAAACATATTTCCGCAATAATTTTTGTCGCGACAGGAAACGATAATACGTCACCACTTTTAATTGACAGTGGAAACATTCTAGATATTGCTACATATCTACCTTTTGCACGAAAAAAAAGTAAATGTATACATATAAGTTATATCAAATGATATGATATTTAATTTAAAATAATTAAACTTACAAGGGTATGTTTGGAACTGTCTTTTACCAATTTTGATGGACTTTGGATATATTGTAAAGTAGCGAAAAATAACAGACACGTATTTTTTTTTATCGGTTTTGAAGCATGTTTAAAGATTGAAACCACCTCTTAAAAGAAGTTCCATATATTTGATTATGAGTGAATATCTGAAACCGCGAGGTACGTGAAAAAATGTTTCAGACGAAAGATCATGGTATTAAGTAATACCTTTTTTAAAAAAAGGTAAAAAAAAGCGCCAAGTACACGTATAGTAGTGTATATGTTGTTACCTAAAAAAAAAGAAAGTGGTAGTATTATACCTCGAAAAAACCTAAGTAACAAGTGGTAGATCTTTATATCTCGAAAAATCTCGAAAAAATCTAAGCAGTAGTATCTTTATTTCCGAAAAATTATAACCCAAGTGATACACGTCACAAAATTATGTTACCTTATCAAAAAGAAGAGTCGCGCTTCAAGTGATCTATTACAATTACAAAAAAGAAATGATATCTCTTTAAGTTAGAGCGCCAATTACAGAGAGAACATGTATATTGCCTCAAAAAATAATTGTTGCACTACATTGAAAAATCTTTACATTGTGTCAATTAGAAAAGAATGTATAATAACAATTTTATAAGATTAAAAAATTTTATTTAAATTTAACAAGGGAATACAAGATATTTAAATACAAAGTTATTTACATGTGTATTTTTTAATGGCCACAAAGAATTACAGAAGTAACAGTACAAAATAAAAATATTTTATTAAAATACATACATTTTTCTTGTAAAAAAACTTGGCGCTGCTAGACCTTTTAAATAAATAAAAACAACAATAAATAAAAATAATTCAGAGAAGAATACAATGGGAGTAATATTAAATGATTATCAGCGTGGATGTGGGAGTGAGTGATATGGGTGTGCGTGACTACGCGGACGGCGGATAATGCGGCTTATAATTAAGTATAGAATAAGTTTATTTATTTATTTAAAATTTCGAGGTCTAGCAGCGCCAAGTTTTTTTACAAGAAAAATTTATGTATTTTAATAAAATATTTTTATTTTGTACTGTTACTTCTGTAATTCTTTGTGGCCATTAAAAAATACACATGTAAATAACTTTGTATTTAAATATCTTGTATTCCCTTGTTAAATTTAAATAAAATTTTTTAATCTTACAAAATTGTTATTATACATTCTTTTCTAATTGACACAATGTAAAGATTTTTCAATGTAGTGCAACAATTATTTTTTGAGGCAATATACATGTTCTCTCTGTAATTGGCGCACTAACTTAAAGAGATATCATTTCTTTTTTGTAATTGTAATAGATCACTTGAAGCGCGACTCTTCTTTTTGATAAGGTAACATAATTTTGTGACGTGTATCACTTGGGTTATAATTTTTCGGAAATAAAGATACTACTGCTTAGATTTTTTCGAGATTTTTCGAGATATAAAGATCTACCACTTGTTACTTAGGTTTTTTCGAGGTATAATACTACCACTTTCTTTTTTTTTTAGGTAACAACATATACACTACTATACGTGTACTTGGCGCTTTCTTTTACCTTTTTTTAAAAAAGGTAATTTTGTGCGGATATCACGCCTTTTTGTAGTATATTACGCATTGTATAAACAGTATGTACAGGATAAAGCTATTTGGAGGTATAATACTACCACTTTGTTTTTTTCGAGGTAACAACATAACAGGGTAACAACATAATACATATACACTATTATGCGTGTACTTGGCGCTCATTTTACCTTTTTTTTAAAAAGGTAATTTTGTACGGATATCACGCCTTTTTGTAGTGTTACGCAACTTAATCTTATAAACAATATATCTTATAATTTCATAAACCGTATATAATACAAGGTATGAAGCTAAAAGTGTTACGGACTATTATTTCTAAAGAAAACAACAATTTAATATTTTGCTCAGTTTTTTAAAAATAATAATCTGTAACCCTTTTAGTTGTACACCTTGTATATATTTTTCAATTTCAACATAAAACATAATCGCAATAAAGCATGATTAATGTTAATAAGTCGTTAACTGTAAAATTTTTTATTTATTTTTATTTGCGTGTCTTACTGAATGTTGTTCGCAACTGTATATGTACCGATATCTTCAGGTATCGATATTTTTGATAATTATTTTTACGTCAGACATAATTTTAATTCATCCAATTTTTATTATGTCTAAACATAATTTTTGTCCAATTTTTATTATGTCTAGACATAATTTTAATTCAGCGATTTTTATTATGTCATGACATAATTTTAATTCTGCCGCTAGGGAAATTTTAAGTCGATTTTTATGAATCAAGCTTGAATTCAATGTTTAGGTGTCCCAGGTTGCCGATGACGAGGTCCACATAGCGCGCTCTATAGTTTTCGGTGTCCAGGTGTATTAATACCGTGAATTTGATGGCCACGTGTTCCAAGTTGCCGATGACGAGGTCCACATAATGCGCTTCGTAGTTTTCGGTGTCTACATGTATTAATACCTCGAATTCGATATCTACGTGTCCTACATTGGGTGCGTTCAGCCGATACTTTGCTAGCCTAGCAATCGTGAGCAGTCGCTCGTTTTCGCTCGTTTCCTCTTTTTTGACTTACTGGATTAAAAAGAGAAGAAACGAGCAAAAACGAGCAACTGCTCACGATTGCTAGGCTAGCGGGGTATCGGCTGAACGCACCCATTCAGATTTAAAGTTATTAATACACCTAGACACCAAAAACTATGAAGCGCATTATGTGGACCTCGTCATCAGCAACCTGGGACACCTAGACATCAATTTCAAGGTATTAGTACACGTAGACACCGAAAACTACGGAGCGCAATATGTGGACCTTGTCATCGGCAACCTGGGACACCTAAACATTGAATTCAACATATTATTACACCTGGACACCGAAAACTACGAAGCGCACTATGTGGACCTCGTCATCGGCAACCTGGGACACGTGGACATCGAATTCAACGTATTATTACACCTGGACACCGAAAACTACGAAGCGCACTGTGTGGACCTCGTCATCGGCAACCTGGGACACCTAGACATCGAATTCAACGTACGATTACACCTGGACACCGAAAACTACGAAGCGCACTGTGTGGACCTCGTCATCGGCAACCTGGGACACGTGGACATCGAATTCAACGTATTATTACACCTGGACACCGAAAACTACGAAGCGCACTGTGTGGACCTCTTCATCGGCAACCTGGGACACGTGGACATCGAATTCAAGGTATTAATACACGTAGACACCGAAAACTACGGAGCGCACTATGTGGACCTCGTCATCGGCAACCTGGGACACCTAGACATCGAATTCAACGTACGATTACACCTGGACACCGAAAACTATGAAGCGCATTATCTGGATCCCGTCATCGGCAACCTGGGACACGTGGACATCGAATTCAAGATATTAATACACGTAGACACCAAAAACTACGGAGCGCACTATGTGGACCTCGTCATCGGCAACCTGGGACACGTAGACATCGAATTCAACGTATTATTACACCTGGACACCGAAATCTATGAAGCGCATTATCTGGATCCCGTCATCGGCAACCTGGGACACGTGGACATCGAATTCAAGATATTAATACACGTAGACACCAAAAACTACGGAGCGCACTATGTGGACCTCGTCATCGGCAACCTGGGACACGTAGACATCGAATTCAACGTATTATTACACCTGGACACCGAAAACTATAAAGCGCACTATCTGGACCTTGTCATCGGCAACCTGGGATACATAGACATCAAATTTAAGCTTGATTCATAAGAATCGACTTAAAAATTCCCTAGCGGCACTATCTGCCAAGCATAGAGAACCTACTTTTCCGTTGACTCAATATTTATTATATATATACCTAATTTTTACTTAAATATCCTCCTGACCGATAAGTTTATCGACCTAATTTTGAAATACGCGCGCGATATCGAAACTGGCGATACCTGCGCCGCCAGCGTCGAAAAAGTGAAAGGGACGTTTCTCTGATAATCATAATAATATTGAATGAGAGCGTTAGGAGGAGGAGTATCTTAAAAATAAATTTTCACATTTGGACTTTGCGTCGCAATATCTCCGCTCGTAAGGCACGTAGCGGAATATTATGAGAGAAACCCCCCCCCCTAATTGGACCCCAAGCTATCGATCAAGCCTACTTAGAACTTGATCCGTTCACTCGTTATCGAGATCTCAACATCTCGGGTACTCGCAACCCGTCGCGTCGCGTAAAAGAGTCACGGTCGGTCTCGCTCCGCGTGTACTTGGCGCGAGACACTACCGTGTCTCTTGATCTCTGTAATCGTGTATTCAGATTTTTTTAATGTCATATTTTTTAACATACCTCCACCATTGAAAAGTGGAGGTATGATAATAAATATGACACGATAAAAAATATGACGATACACGATTACAGAGATTACTTAATACCGTAACCTTTCATCTGAAACATTTTTTCACGTACCTCACGGTTTCAAGATATTCACTCATAATCAAATATATGGAATTTCTTTGTAGAAGTTGTTTCAACCTCTCGTAATATATTTTTGCAAAAATTCAACATTAAAAAATATCTAAATACACATAATTACTAAAATCATTTAGTACCGTAACCTTTTGGTCTAAAACATTTTTTGTTAGTTATGCAGTATAGGGGAGGCACCTCCGATGACCTTGACCTTGACATATGTTGTCAAGGTCACCCTCCTGAGTGACCTTCAGAAAGTTTTAGCCGTCGCTCGCTATTCGTTAAAAAGTTATTAACAAAAAAAAGTTTGGCGACCTCACCGATTTCAATGACCTTGATTAATGTTGTCAAGGTCATGACCCCGAGTGACCTTCAGAAAGTTTTAGCCGTCGCTCGCTATTCGTTAAAAAGTTATTAACAAAAAAAGTTTGGAAAATATAGTATATATAGGTGCATATATAAGTTAGTTGACGCGCTTTAAACACTTAAATACTTTTAAAGCGCGTCACTAACCTACATAGGTACGATTTACTGCTTTAAATGTTGTGTTTTGGTAAAGCAGCGATTTTTTCGCAAAATAAAGTATTCTCTGCTTTAACAAAAAAATTTCAATTTATCAACAATTTACTGCTTTAAATGTTGTGTTTTGGTAAAGCAGCGACTTTTTCGCAAAATAAAGTATTCTCTGCTTTAAAGAAAAACGTAATATTAGTCGTTTATGCCTCTCAGTACTTAAAATAACTGCTATATTTTCGAAACTTTTTTTGTTTATAACTTTTTAATAAAAAACGAGCGACAGCTAAAACCTTCTGAAAGTCACTCAGGAAGGTGACCTTGACAACATATGTCAAGGTCAAGGTCATCGGAGGTGCCTCCCCTATACTGCATAATTACCCATTTTTTTCAGATGGAATTTCTTTCGACTCTTTCGAGGGATTATTTCAATCTCTATATGCCACAAAGCCGATAAAAAAATACGTGTCTCTTATTTTTCACTACTCTGCAACATATCCAAAGCCCATCAAAACCGGTGAGGGACAGTTCCAAAGGAAACGTTTCCTTGTTAGCAATACAAAAAATTTTGTTTAAGCTTCTAATTACACTTTTTTTTATTATACAACCCTTTCATTATACTTCGCGTAATTGGTACATCCGGAATTTTGGTGACCACGTATGACAACATGTAGATGACTCATACTTCTCGTCTGCATCTTAACGCAACAAAAATGCGTTAAGGTACGTTAAGATCGAACAAAGAATTTCCGGTCCATGAAAAAGCCAAACAGAACACGTTAATCCTGCAAAGTCAAGCTTCTTACTATACCGGTCTTTCTACTAATTCGCGAAAATAAAAACAATCGATGAAAAAACTCAAGTTGTGTTTACATTTTTATTTCACACCGATTTTGTAATTAATCGCGGAGTTCAAAGATCATCAAATGATGGAGGGCAAAGACGAAAACGTTAAATTGCAGTTGACGTAATCGATACAGTCTACGCAAACATTTTCTCAAGGTTTGGCAAACTTTTTTTTTTCTAAAAAAAACGTCGTATATACTTTAAAAGTAGAAGATTCGTTCTAGACGTCTAAGACGTAGTGCCTCGAGTTAAAGGTATGTGTGCTAAGCAAGACGCGTGGCGCGTGCAAAGCTGGGATTTTCCTCCCGCTGGCGGGAAAAATTTTCATTCCGTGTATCCTCGTGATCGAAAGATTACCTTACGGTGGTGTGCGTATGTACCGGCAATACATCCGAGAGGAACGTAAAAAGCTACAAGGTAGAGCTTCCGAAATCCTGTGCTTGGGCTGGAGCGTAACTCCTAAGGTTGGATCTCGCATATCGCGTGGCCGTACGTTACGACGCAATAAACCCCCATCCTGGGAATCATGCCAGACATCTTCGAGATTAACCTCCTCCCTGGGCCCACCCCCATTCTCTCGACAGTTTCGTTCACCCTTTATGTCGGTACCACCGACGGTTGTTCGGTCCGTCTCGTAATCTCGAACTCACTTAGCGGTCGGCACGCCACCGACTTTCCCAGCCGGCCAGTTTTTACGCTTACCAACCGGCTGCAGACTGCCCCCCGATCGTGTCGGGATTTATCACGCAATGGATTCCGGTTGCAAAGTGTAAACGGTCCTCTTTAAATCGGCTCTCGGAGAACGAACGAGACGACCAGGCTATAACGGGAGGTGTCGTAAAACGTGAAGCTATCGCGTTGCGCACGCGTGTCCACGTAAGCTGATTATGTTTTGCCTTTATATTGCGAGAGTCACGCTGTGCGCAATATTTTTCGAACAGCGAGGCCTATAATAGCTCCAATTGCCAGTGAACATTTTTTTTCAGCGCGCGAACTTATTTCCGGTGCCGGTAACTACCGATAATTTCACCCGTGTCCTCGTACAACGGTAGTGGTAAAAACTAAAGCAAACTTTGAGGACTGTCCTCGTGAAACGGCGCGGCGGCTCGCAACACGTACTGTATTTTAGTATCGCTTTCATTTCCAGTAAATTGCAGCATTGGGAAATAAGGTAAAAGCGTTGTTCCCATGGGTGGTGCTTGCTCAAAAAGGAATACAACGCGGTGATCAATCTTCATAAGACGCAGTAACTCCAGCGCGCATTTCGGAAAATAACGCGAATACTCGAACGAACCATTACCCAAATTCGGGTAAAACGAATGTGATATCGCGTTCGAGGAGGGCAAAATTGAATGATAATATCGGAAAAAGCAAGAGAGAAAAGGAGGGGAAGAAAGTGTGAGAAAAAGACAAAACGGTCGAGTATAAACCGTGGCATGATGTTATAGGATCGTAAATCACTCTCTTAACGAAAGTCTTTGTTGTAATTTATGCGGAGGGAGCCGGTAAATCATTTCGCGAACCAATGGAGCAATTTATAACAATTAAGCCCACGGCTGGCGTGGGTGCTGCGTGCGCCGGAAAAGAGACGATATCCTTGCAGTGAAAAGGATCCTGAGACTGGCTCCGGTCGTGAGAGCAATAATAAGTCTTAATAAACAGCAGTTGCGGCGCGCGCTTTGAGGAGCTCCGAATCGTTTTATCTTCAACATTTTTTAATTTTGCATTATTTTTTTTCAATACCCTGATAATCGAGCTCAGTTGTGCTTGAGTGATATATAATTAAATTTCAATCTTCTCATCAATCTTGTTAATTTTGCTTCAGTAGACGGCATAATAAATAAGTTGAATTATTATCTAATTATAAATCTATCAAGTATATGATATATAACTGCGTTAATGTCAGTCGCTAAGTTATTATTGCTTATAATTTTAACTGATAATGCGAAATCAAAATCAGTTATGGTATAAGATACAAATTTTTCGTGGATAAATTAAGCCAGGATCCCTCGAGATTGCAAAGATAGCTTGACGTATGTATGCAGAAACTGGGGAAGAAGTTATTTCTAGCGCGCAAGTGATAAATTATACCATAGCTGGGACCACTGCGAGTTTCTACGTTCACCAATTTTGAAGGCAACATAAGAGAGAGAGAGAAAGAGAGCCGTCTGAAGGTCGACGCAGGAAACAGTACATTTGAGAATAAGCTTCCACTGAATTTTCCGAACGCATCTGAACACGGGAGTGTCCAGATTTATCGGCGCGCAACGAGAGGAAAGGTAGCTAATGGAAATGTAAATCGGCCTTAGTGACTCGTTTGCATCGTAGGCGGAAATGCACGGACGGAGGAAGTGCATCGGCGTGCGTGAGTGCGCGAATCAGAGAGTGAAAATAAATGTCGGGAGGATTCGATTGCGGCGCCAAGTGAGGAATGGTTTGTGTAGCAGTTACAACGTCGTTTCGCTAGGATAGCTTTCCGACGATCGCCAAATGAAAGAGCCCCGGGTGTACTTGCGGCGGTGGAAACCGCGCATTGAGCTTTTACGTGCGAACATACGAGTATAAATATCTATTGAAAGCGCGATTTTGTTTTAGTTTCGGCGAATTAGTATCTTAATTGCGCAATAAATGGTATTTTTGTGTAAATTCGTAGAAAATTAGCCCTTTTAAAAAGAAAAAAGTGTATCACATGTTAATATTTATAATAAAATATTTTGAGATATTTATAACGGTATGATTTTTAACTCCTTTACAAATTTCATACAAACTGATAAACATTTTGCAAAAGACATTTTATAAATGCTTATTTATGATTGCCAAAAAAATAGAAAACTTTCTTAGTATATTTCTTGGCAGAATTGATCCGGTCTATTTATTTTAGAACGGAAAATGGTAGAGGTAGCCTTGGCGATCTCGGTGGTCGCGTCAATGGAAGGCTCAAGGAGTCGCACGTTTGTCAAATACTTATCTTCGGCATTGCTATAAAAGGACCAGTGAAGTTCTTGAAGAGTACACGAATGATTCGAGTACCATCGTTTCCATTAACCGACACTCTCGTGTCGTCGTTAGACGGACTTCATTCACGAGGCTCTCGAAATCTTGAATTAACGAGAAACTCTCATCGTGATCTGAGCTAGCACGAAGGACTCAGATGGGTAAAAAGAAGACAGAGGGAATAGGGGAAGCAGAGGCTATTCGAGTCAGTAAGGTTAGGTTAGGTTAAAGAAATAATCGGATAACAATTTTTGAAGACAAAAAGTCAGAGCCAAAAAGCTCGAAAAAACCAAAAAACCCCATGACCCAAAAAGCTCCTCTTTACCCTGAAAATTGAAAAGCCCCTCTTTGTCTTGAAAATTTTTTATCCGATTTTTTTAAACTGACTCCAAAAGCCCCGCTTTATCCTATTATCTTTTTATCCTATTATCTATTATCTCATTTCCAGTCCAGTTTTGATTTCCAGTTTTATTATTTACATGTTATTCACATACTCAATTATAAAATTAGTATTTAATAATATTTAATATTTAATATAATATATAATAATAATTAATATTTAATAAATCAAAAATTGTAACTTACAAAAAAAGTTTATATTGCCAAACTTATCCAATTTATTTTATCCTGAAAACTTTTCATCCTAAACAATTTCGGTAGACGAAAGATACATAGCGTAATCGCTCCTATTCGCGATCTGACATTGCCCGAAATAAAACGTTCACGATTCTTCCTGTACTATTTGTTTTTACGCGCACACTTTAACCAGCCTTTACGGCGCGGCGCTTTTCGCTCAAGCCGCAAAATTGCGAGAGTAACGAGCTAGCTCAGCGCAGCATAAAGTTCTGAAGCGTCGAGGCGGAATAAAGTAATAACTGTAATTGATCTGATAAGTTATTACGCTGACCGACCAGCGGACGCCGCGCCGCACACAAAACCGCCGCGCTTACCCCCTTTGTTGCGCCCATGCGTGTAAATGCGCGACGAACAGAACGGCTGCAAAAACCACCCCCTACGATGCTCACCCTCCGCGCGGGAGTGCACGCTGCGGATTATTATGCAATAACGCTGCCCCGCTCTTTTCGTTCCTCGCGTATCGGCTCGTAAAATCGTTAACGAGCATTCTTCCGGCCACTTTGCTTCTTATCGAACCGCCGGCATTTTACCTATCTATCAGCAGCACAACAGTCAGGCGGCAGAGTGCCTGGAAGAAAATTAGGAACAGTTCGCCGTGAGACGCGAATATCGATATTCTTTGGTGCGAAAAAGCGCGGGGTGCTATTAGTCGACTCGGAACACGTCGGAAATTCGCGTCCCCGATGTATACCTGTCAGGTTCTTCCGCGACGAATGTGATTTATTAATATCCGATTTCTCCAGTGACAATTACATTGTGAGCAACCAAACTAAGTATTCTAGATAAATAGAGAGAGAGAGAGAGAGCTCAACACAAGATTGAAGACAAGTATATATTACATAAGAATTTGAAAATGGTTAAATAGAACAAATAGTTTCGAAAGAGATGAAAAGTTGACATTTTATTTGTATATAACGGTTTCTGAAGTTAAAAATTTCAAAATTCCTGAACTTTTTCATGAATAAATTTTGCGAGTATAGCAAAATGTATGGATCCCCAGAACATTTAATTTTCGGAACGTAGTTTGTCGAAATGTATATATACAATCTAAAGCGTGGTACGGCAATGCTTCACTGTATAAAGCGGCAGTTATTGTCCTGGGGCAAATTTGAAAATTTCGTTGTGTTACCTGCAACGAACGATACTCCCATTAAGGTATTCCCGCCTGCAGCTACCCTATCTGTGCGGCGTACACACATAAATCCCCGTTCGATCGACGTTACGTTACCTTTAGCTCAATTATATATCCGCAAATCCATCGTTTTGCGCCGGTACGCGTACGGTCGTTGTACGGTTTTGCGCAATCTGCGGTGAAACGCGAAATAACGCACCCGAAAGCTCGACCGTGATGGTTGCTGGTTGCATTATATTATGCGCTAATTGCTCCGAAGTTTTCGGTACACCACAAGGCACATGTAATTTTCTTTCGCGCACTTTTCGTGTAAAAAAAAGATCGACTGTATTCTATTAAAAAATGGCGAAATCTTTATTGCATAAAGTGTGATAGAAAAATTTTTTATTTTTCATGAAGCAAATTTTCAAATTTCATTAAGCGAGTATTAGTTATTACGTTATTTTGGCAGCCGTGTAATTTTCCATTGCCAGCAATATTTAAATAATATTCTATAACTTGTATCTTGTTCAACTTTAAAAAAAGTAAAAATAAATGTAATTATGTTGAATAAATGTACTACTATATTCGTGATTCTTTTATGAATTTACGTAGAAAATACCAAATTTTCATTGTGTGTGTCTCACGAATTTATCCAATTATTACGTAGATTTTACGAAACGAAATAGATCTATAATAACGTGATTAATATCTACTAGTCAGAAGATGCTGTCGTTACCGGTTTCCCTACGGTCGTTCATAAGAAGAGATTAGTGCGACGAGGAATCTCAATCAGGCGCAGCCAGCCTGCTAGGAAAGTTTCTTGAATCGCGTCCACTTATTCATGCTCGGAGCAAGATAGAACTTAGGTAAGAAAGAGGTTAAAGGATGAAGGGATGAGTATTCAAGGCTGCATCATGAAGCAATGGCGCCATTGGAATACTCAACATTAGGATAAAAGACGAATAATCTTTGACCTATATTATACGCGAAAGAAGAAAAAAAGATGTGATAACGTAAAGATTTTCGTCACTTTTTATGACTGCCGATATGTATTATACATAAACATATTTTTATTCATACATACAAATTTATAATTTGTTAGCAAACGGTCATATAATAAATTATATAATACCTTTATAATATTGTTACCTTAATTATATTATAGTTCCAAAAAATTATGGCAAAATAAATAAAAAACATGACAAAATTCGTTACAGTGATTTAATTATAAGAATGCTGATTAGCAGCGAAAAATGAAATCAATTATCGATTTAAGTATGTGGATTTGCTGTTCCAACAAATCAAAGCTGTGTTTCAAGACCGACAAATAATTGACGCGCAGTTCACTGAGTTGGAATAAGTATAAGGTATACAAAAATTCACACAGAAATATTATTTTCGACACAAACACCCTGTTATAGCTCTAAGTCCCCTTTTCATTAAGTGATTTATTAATCATTAATCGACCCTCTTTGTATTTAACAAATATGAAAGTAGATGTTGACTCTATTTTATGTTTTAATTACGATACAATTTTATTTAATAAATTTAATAATGCATAACTAATTGCTATTCGCTAAGCAGTCTATTAACTAACTAACTTTTAACGGACACAATATAAAGTAAAAACAAAAAAGAATCTCGAGGGGTACTTCTTCCTTGTTCGTTTTTATTGCATAAAACTTTCTGTTTAACTTGAGCCGGATTGAACGGCGACGACACAAGAAGGTTAAAGTGAGTTAATCTGCCCCATGGAGACAAACGTTTACTTTGGCACGTTAGTTTGGGGTCATTCATCTTGACTAAGAATGAATAAATTTATAAACTCGCTCCACAACGCGGAACCTCGGATATGCTTGCGTAAGTATGTAATTTCAAACGCGGTGGTGGACGACTATCGGTTTCTCGCGATCGTTCTCAAGCAGGAATTAACGCGATGAAGAATCTCAATCAGCGGTGAGCCGTCCAATGAAGAACTTTTCTGAATCGCCTCCACTTATTCACGTCCGCTGGGTGAGAAAGAACAGGAGATAGATAGGCAAATGGAAGAAAACAAACTTGGGGGAGGGAGAGGTACCGGTGAAGCAATGAGGCCAGCTGCGCTGGCAGTGAAACGCCGCGCGAATAAAGCGACTATTCTGGAATATCCATCAGAACGAAGTGGACTTTATGAAAACAATACGCGCTAAATATCGCGAAACTTGTAGAAAATCGTTCGACAATCGATAATTAACTCTTAGCAAATCCTTCTACACTTTTTTTCGCGAAAATTTATTTTCGCTTATAAAAGTGAACGAGGTAAAGAGAATGATTGTTGCATCTGTATCCAGTGAAAATATTCCGCGATATTAGACTATATTAGAATGAGAAGAGAGCAGGTCCGACTGTCTAATATGTGAAAAAGAAGATATACGTGAATCCCATGATTCCCATGGAATACATCGGGATATGAGTTTGTGATAGGCGGAGCACAAACGAGAACGTAGTATGGGAAGCGAGTGTGGAGAACTCGTGCCGAAGTTCGCGAAATTGTCGTTCGTCCCTCGTGATTTTCCAAAACGTGGTCCGGATGGTATCAGTAAAATATACACGCGTATGAGAGTGCGCACGTAGACGTCGGCATCCCATGTGCCTCCTCTCTTCGGCGCCTGCTCCCAAGATCCTATATAGACTTCCCTCTATCGCCCTTCGTTCTCTAAATCCTTCCTTGTCTGACAAACTTATGTCTTCAATAGCGGGTCTGTAAATAAATCTACGGATCTTCCCGGGGAGGTTTTACGGGCTCTTGGGAGTATAAAGGGAGAAATTGAGAGAAATCGACGGTGTATCGCGCGCGTATCGATAAAGTAATTACCGCGGGCGGAGCTTTCATTACGACGCGGCGGATATCGATATCTCGTGTTTAAAGACGGACAGGCCGAAACCTGACCCTGACTGAGAACCCTCTTGAGGGAATCTCGCCGCTCTCTTTACGGAAAGTCGAGCAGCATTGTGCCCGCGTTAATGAAAACATTCTTGCGGTGTTCGCGACAGCTCGCGTACGAGCGAAATTAATACACGCACGTTTATTCGAATGAAATTTACGACAGCGATGGAAAAACGATCGCCTTAATCTAATGCGCGCGTAACGACATGATAATGTCAGGAGTTTCCAATCCTCAACTTTGAAGCGCTGAACTTAACGCGAAACGCAGACCGAAAATTATGCAAGTTTCTATCCTCAGATTAGAAATTCGCGATGTATCTAATGGCGTTATTAGGGTCGTTGCTAGGAAGTGGTGCGCTTGTCGAGAGTAGTTGATCCCAAGGTAGTACTAAATTTCTAGCTTATAATGCGAGCTAACTGAAGTATGAGGAGAAAACGGGGTAACGTTGTTGCACTTCCACGTGTTTCTCTGTATTCGTCCCCCTCGTTTCCACGCCGCGCAGCGCCACGCCTGTAGCAGCATCTTCCCGCCCTATATCTTCCTTTTCTCTCTCTATCTCGACGAATATATATGTAGACCTATGGGAATGACCTTTGTCTAACACCCAAACAAATACAATGCCTAAAGCGTGTACTACATTCTGCATGCGCAAAAGCGTCATAACATTTCCACGGCGTTCCGCCTCTCGTATATACAAACACTAATTAGAATTTCCTCCGTTCTATGAAATTCCGACTTATGGATATGACTACAAAGATTTAATTAACCTGTCACGTGATATCGGGTGGTTAAATGCGAAATGCACCAAATCATCAAAGTATAATAATCCAGCGCATTTTGTACGTTTCGCGCAAACGCGCTATTGTGACTACCACTAATTATCTCGAATGTGAATATAAGCCAAAAAAGAAATCAAATTATAAACTCGTTGCTAAGTGATATTTTGCACGACTAATTCATAGCGGATTCTCAAAATTGCGTTCGGTTTTTACGATGCAAGAAACACCAGAATATAAAACTCTCCGATATCCGCGTACAATCAATTACAATCGTCACATTCGACGAATCAAGAAACTATATTCCGCGTAACATGCGCGCCACGGTTATAGAGACTCGAATCATCGACCCAAGTTCATCCAATAATCGGTCGACCGCGCCGCACTACAAAGTGCACGGGGAACATAACGAGAATCCGGTAAAGCTGGTATGAGCATGGTCCAATGTAACAGGTTCATTTCAGCTTCGTGCGACCGGTAAATGGGGCAGACTCATTTCGCGCAGAAGTCGATCGGACGTACACCGCGATAAGGAGCGAAGGGGAAAGAAGAGGGGCGCGGACGGTTTACGAGTGAAGAGTACCAAATGGGAACTTGCGAATAGAATGGAAAAACCTTTAACATCGTTGCTACGACGATTAATGATGATTGTAGCAAAAATGACGTATTATTTTGGAAATGGACTTTCGTACGGACGTGGCGGACCGACGTAAATACACGGGCATCTGTTAAATCGAAACTTTCTCAGCGGGATATGTCCAAGGAACCGGAAACTTGCTATCCGCCCTTCGCCATTCTACTTAGCTGTGTTGCTCTCGGTTAGATCCGGCCGCCCGGGCTCTCACAAATGCCGACCCAGTCACTCAACTACGAACGGGAGGGAAGAAGACAAGCGACAGTGGAAAGAGGAAGTTAAAGGGCCGACTGTCAGACGGTTTCCTCGAGTCATAACGCCCGTTTGCTTCTCGCGACGAGAAGCTGCGCGCTTCTTCTACTGCGGAAGAGAGGCTCACGAAGGAGAAATAACTGTTCGTAATAATGCAAAATAGCTTCGTGACTGCCGCGTCTGTGACTCTCAGGGTAAGAGCTTCGAATATTACGCCCCGGTTGTACTTAGTCCGATCCATCGTCTTATGAATTCATGCAGATGCCATTTTTATTACGCGAAACATATTCCGCGGTATCTCACTGTGAGCCATATACCGAAGACGCTATTTGTTTATTTGCCGGTGCATTAAAATGATCAAAGTGCGCTTCGAGACATAAAGATGCTAGTTTAGTACCAATAATGTTGAAACGTTCAAAAGTAATGGATCGTACAACAGCATAATAGAATAGAAAGATCGCTAGGCAAAATTATTATCGTTTTACACTCGCGTTCGCATTGATAATAGAGAGCTTCCTTATATTAACCACTTATATTAACAATTGAGTAATGGTAGGTTTTTAGATGTACGTAGATTTTGTATAGCATTTAATAATTTAATTCCTGAGCAGCACACTGTAAAGCACTATAACAACTTTGTTACTTGATATAATTTTTTTACTTCCAATTTTGCTTCTGACATTTACGTTGCAAGATACGTTGGATCTTTGCTGAACGAATTAACGCTGTTGCACGAGTCTGATCTCTTTACGCTGTGTGAACGTCAAAGAGGGTAAAAACACTAAAAACGTAGTCAGAGATAGTATTACTGAACACGTTAACTGCATAATTAAGCGGTATATAAAAAGGGATGCCAGAGAAATAACTATCTGTCCAACACTTTTGTCGAACACCCTTTCAGAAAGGTCGCAATTAACAATAAAGTACGAGCGCATCGAGGACCGAGCGTGTGTGTGTGTGTGTGTGTGTGTGAGTGTGGATTTAGGTGACATTGTAGCGTCAAGTATATAGTTAGCTCGACTTATCGTGATGTACATACTCATTAAACTGCTCGTACGGTCGCAGCATCAATGTCGTGGTGTTTGTCTCGTCCCGTTATCTTCGTTTCTGTGGAACTTGTCTCCCATTTTCACGTGCTTCCTTCAGTAAACCACCATTGTATAACTTGGCGTTTACACTTTTGATGTGCTATATCGATGTATACCGTATCGCAGTTCATTTACACACAACCCGCATAGTCATTAAGCTCTTCTACGTCACTCACTTCTGCTTTAACATTTAACAAACATTGTTATGTTTTAGGATGTGCATGCGTATGAATTAAAGATATATTAATTTAACAGTAAACTGCTTTTAATATATATGACAAACTGTGTGCTCAATATTTATTTTCTCAAACTTGTACTCGCAAACACTAATATCCCTAAAGGGCGTTGACTTGTATAAAGTTTTATCTTGCACCTAACACTTCCTTTGTTCGCAATTGTTTTTAAATCTCTTTTTTTTTTTAATTTGTTACATTAGTCAATATGCAGAGACATAAAACTGAATTATCGATAACCGAAGTAACATGGCCTCTGCACATGCGACTATAATTTGTCGGAAATATGGGGAATATCGTGTACACAAGCGAAAAATGCCCAATCGCAGCTCGTACGTATCGATTGCAATGTCACTCGTGGGAATCGTCGAGGATAAACTCGCGAATAGCACGGCACAGCGCGGCGCATCCGTTTCGTTTACCCTCTCATCTCCCAGTCGCTATTTTCTCTCCTTCCTCGGAAGATGTGTCGGCACGAAAATGCTGATGTTTCGGCTATCTATGATAGACGATCATGATTTCCCAGCCGCGCCACGTTTAATGTCAAAGACAAAATACCTAATATTCTCGCTGGAGCACGAAAGTGGAATTTCTTGCTCGCGTAGAAGGAAACCGCTAAACCTCGTGTACTCAATAGTAGCTTAAGGCGCCTGCCTAGGTAACCTTATCGTACCTCGAGGTTCACCAGCGAAGCGTGAAATTTAAACCCACCTCAGCTACCGCATAATCAACATTGTAAAATCAATGGGTCGTTCCAAAAACTGCATTGTGATCAATAGACAGAATAATTCAAAGTTAATGCTTTTCCTCTCTCTCTCTTTCTCTCTCTCTCTCTCTCTCTCTCTCTCTCTCTCTCTCTCTCTCTCTCTCTCTTCCTCTCATTACATCACTAATTGTACGAAGATTTTTTAAATTATTTAACACGTAGTAAGGATAATTACATTTTTAATACATGTCGTTTATAGCTTACCATTATCTCGCTGTGAGTGTTGGTGAGCGTTATAATTATTATTAAATATATATTGACTTGCAAATTAATTCATGTAGTCACCCAAAGAGGTTTCGGATATAGAACATGATCGTGCATTAATTAGAAACTTTCCATTAGATTATCAAAATTCTCGTTGTGGGAGATAATTATAAATAGATTTCAGCGCTTTGTGTAATCCGGCGAATGCGCGTCTAAGCGAATTTATTAGAAAATTTTTTAGATAAATTAAATATTATTATGCATAAGAGAATTGATTACGAACTGCTCGAATTCATAAGCACCTGGGAATATTACACAAACTACCGCGATTAAAACTGTATACACGTGTAAATTTCTCGAAATGACAATTAAATCGGCTGCAAGTAATCATACGGCATTTTATACTTTTTATTTTCTTTTTTTCTCGGCTTATTGCTGCTTATAATGAGAATATGCTAAGCGCAAAGAAAGCAAAAAGACATAGTTTTATTACTTTTCTGGAACAAAATTGCACAGGCCGCGCGGACTACACATCGCGAAAACCATTGGCTGAAAGTAGAAACAGAGTTAACTAGTCGGCCATAAAGTTCCATGCCTCGCACGTAATACGCTTCACCTCGTGGCTTCTGACAGCTCTTTTCATCGAGCAAATTCCGACACTTGGACGTCTCTCTTTCGCATGATTTGTTACGATCATGATTTTTCTCATTATATTATGAATATTAAACGCTTTCAGAAATGACGTATAAAGCGCGCGAAATGGACGTGAATTATGGTTATATCTTTCATTAATTCTTTTAAAAATATTTTGTTTCTCATCTATAAAAAATTAAACAATTGTTTTTATATTTACTGATCTTCTGATGTGTTTAACGACATAGTATTGTGACGAGCGATGCGAATTCCGACGATCTCGTAATGCAATATTACATCATAACCAGTAAGCATCCAAATTTAGTGAAATATTATTACAAGCCAAATGGAGATTAGCTCGAACGAGAGTGGATACTGAGGTCGTCGCTTGAGAGTAATTCGAGAAATGAAGCTATAAGATTCCCACGTGTGGAATAATAGGAACCCTCGACCGGAGTTGCCTTCACGAAGCCGTTTATCAGTGGTTAAGGGTTAACTAATCCGTCGTAAAGTTCCACACCCGCGCATGACCTGGCTTCCATAATTCACGGGAAGATGAGATCTGACTTTGGTCAGATCTGCGTTAGTAGCATTTCATGCATGATATAATTTAATGTGACTGCAACATTACTGCTGATTACGTACGTCATATATTATACAGCTATTATGTTCTGCGTAATTCTTGATTTTCGCAACAAATGTAATATTCCACCGTCAAGTTGATAATGTGAGACAATATTATAATAACGTTCATATTCTATTACATATTGCTTTATTTTTACTGCCAGTAAAATCACCATAAAGGGCGAAATAAATCCAGATGGAAAGCAAAAATATAAAGTGACTTTCTCACAATGCGATATATTTGCAACGTTTGAAAAATCCGTTTTCGTTTTTATATAAAGAACCTTTTTTTCATTTTTATAACGCAATATCCTTAAAACATTTTACCGCAGGTACAATACCGATCGGAACGGTCCGTTATTGACCTATCGATAAATCATGAGAGCTCCTCAAGGGACTTTAAGAACCGAAATAGTTTGTTCAGCGAACTCTGATCCGCTGTAATACATCAAACATTATCCCACGAGAAGCTCCGGCGTTTCTTCGATATGAGGAGTTCCTCCTTTCATCTTCGGATTTATTAAATCTTATCTCTCGAAAGATGCCAATACGAAGCCTACGACTTTGACCCAAAGTGCATTAAAATTTTATTGTGTGGTAAACTAAAAAGAGATAAACCACGTAATACGATAATAAAAAAAAAACACATTATGATATATATCATTTACGATATACATATACTTCTTTGACAACATTCTACGTTTCGAACGACGCGACCATATTCTCCAAGACTGTTTTTCGTCGACAGATTGTTTCACCACGCAGAGATGAGAAATTTTTTTTTAACGCGGGATCAAGTATTGATTTTCTGAAGGCAACCGCACGCGAGCTTTTAGATACCGTCAGGATAACGAGAAAGTTCAAAAATAGGCATTCGGATCGATGCAAGTACTAGTTGGTCCTTAGAACGGAACTAAACGAATGAAATATTATTCTAATTCTTGCTTTTCTTTCCTTTGTTTTTCTTTCTTTTTTAAATTACCATACCATTACATTTGTAATATAATTTTTATTAATGTAGGCTGAATACATCTTATTGCTTCTTCATAGAGGAAGCTTTGTTTTCGTGAATTTCGTATATGAACCTTCGATCGATAAAGTTGGGTTTAGTCAACCAAATTTAAAAAGTTATATATGAAATAGGAGTAGAAGAAACCAACGAAGAGATTGGTTTTTGAGTTTTTTCTGCCAATATGTTCAAATTGTTGTAAAACGTTGAAATATCGCCTAAAAAAAATGTCCGTATGTATGTACGTATATGTGCACATTTGATGTTGTAGTTGCTCTAACTTTTTTAACTCCGACGTATTAAACGCTAGTAAAGCAACTACAGATGAATCACTACTTTAATCGTAAACCGATTCACAAGAAATGAATGAATCACATTGCTACTAATCTAAAAGCAAGTAAGTGGATAAGAATAACCGTATACGATAAGAGACAGCCAGAGAAAATTGTCATTTTTCTGTTCGATATAATGTTGCTGATAATAAATGTCGTGAACACCACGACAAAAAGAAGAACAGAAACAGCTGAGAGAGATTCTACAGAATGACGTTCATTAAGGTGAGACGACAGTTAACCAGAGAGGGGGAAAAGAAGAATCAAGGGGCCCTCAAACTAAACCATCGCTACAACCCCGCAACCTAATCCAATATAAATCTCCAGGTATAAAGCTGTTCCGATTAATGGCTCGACAAACCAATGTGGTGGAGACCAGGCTACGGCTATATAACCAGAACCAACACACCCCCGAAGCGCAACCCCCCCAACACTCTCTCTTCCTTACACTATTCGCTCTTCGCGAGCCACTCCTACCGCCATCACCATCAGCGTCGCCACCGACACGACCACCACGATCCCTGGCTAAATCCTGAGGTAGTTCGATCGTAAGAAAGGAAGAGAAAGTACGTTGGCGGGAGAGGAGGGAGGAGGAGGAATCTACATTCTCAAGACCTACCGCCAACTTTATTTGGAACTTAAGAAATGGCAGAGCTAATGAGCTTTTAAATTATTCCGTTCTGGTACGAAAAAGGGGCGTCTACACAGGGTTAAAATTGGCAAGTAGAAAGGGGTAGAAATAACGAGAGGCAATGTCAAAAGAACAGTCAAAGGAAACCATGGGAGACGACAAGAAGTGAATATCTTCGCTACACCAAAAATATCATCCGAGAATCTTTCGCCAATAGTCGATTCATAACACGAATAAATTTAACATCACAACTTAATTATAATTACAATTTATTAAATTAAATTAATTTTTAAAAATTCCATTAAAAATTAAATTATCTCTCACGAGTTATTCATTACCTATATAGATATTACTGAGAACGTTCGAGACGTTAATTTTTTAATTTAATTGCACTGATAATCTCAAAATAAAATGAAAGTAGTCCGAACATACATATACAGTAACGTTTAGAAAAAACGATGAAAAGTAGAACATGTAAGATCGTGTACACAGAAATCTCTGCAAACAGTTGTACGCGCGGGTCATCCAAATGACGAATCGCCCTAATAACCGTGAAAGGTAGCCAAAGAGCTTTTCGTCTCTTCTGTCAAGGTGTTCTGCCCCTCTCAATCATTTCATCGGACATAATCGAAATTTCCCTTCGAACTATACCCTGCTCACCTTGTAAACGGGGTGAGCAGATAGAGCAGAAGCGGATCGATTACTCAAAGTTATATAAAATTGCGACTGGCAGTCTTATTTATTAAGAAGACTACGAAGCAACTAGTCGTCACGATGTCACGACAATATTTTACTGTCAAAACGAATCTGCGTGTTTATGGGTGATAAAGAACCAAGGGCTTACATGCCATAAGTCGCTGATGATTTACCGCAAGTGGAGCATAAAACGGCCGCTTGTTGGTTAGATCGAGCTACAAATATTCGTATATATATCTCTCTAAAGGATCAATAGTTAGAAAGATTTATATTCGTATATAAGGTAGTCGCCGATAATAAGCATATTTGAGAAACACGATATCTCTCGTTTATAGACGTCAATTTCGCAACTCTATATTTCGCGATTAAACTTTTTATTACGTATTATTATAAGTAACTTAGGACCAAACCACATATGACAGTCGTAGTCGTGGACGTAAGTAACGCACAATTAAGCTTTGGCGTATCCTGATCTGTCAGGTCGGGGACGTACGACTGTTGTATATCGATACGCCATGTTATGTGCTTTGACCCTTAGAATAATTAACATTAAAATTTTTTACGTTACAAAATATTAAGAAAAATTTACTAAATTAAATTTGTGACATTTTTCGCCAATTTTGTCAAACTTATTATAAAACTTTAAATTCATCCTACGATCGATGAATTGAGAAAATGCATCAAACTGCGGAGTAAATCCAAAGAAAATAGAACACGTATCAAACTGCTATACGTACTTCGAGTATTAGGATAAAGAAAATTCAGTCGTGAGTAGAAAATATATTATCTTGCCACTTATTGTTAGACGTACGTATATGAATCCCGATGGAACGAACAAGCCGAGTGCTCGCCGCTCCTTAGATCCCGAGATCGAACACAATAAAAACGATCTTCCCAGCAAATAATGGGAAAAGTTGCGTAGCAACTCCAGATAAAGACGTAGTCGCTGAATATAAAAGATAACCCCGAATACCGGTAGCAACGAGAAAAGAACCACAACGTAAAACCAGAAGTGAGAGTGAAACGCGGGAGAAAGAGAGAAGAAGATAGATGCTCGAGAGCGAGGGGAAAGGGGGGAGGAGAACTCGAGATGCAGTTATATACATCTATCTCTGAATATTGGAATAACTCGAATGCCGCTTTTCCGACGTTTGTACCTCAGCGCCTCTATATACACAAAGATATTCGGACGATTGCCAGGAACACGACATTCTTTACGGTTGCGAGGTCCTTTTTCCTCCGCAGAAAGGTGTTACGGGCAAACGCGAACGGTGCGGTGGTGCGACGACGGTTAAAAGCGACGATAAGGAATTCCTCACCTTTTGTCGAGTATCAAGCCGGCGCGAATCGATGTCTCCAGCTTCGTTCGGGAACCGAGATTCCGCACGATCCGCGGCTACCCCATCTTTTTTCTACCGCCTCGCGCTCTTTGTCTTTATCCGATGGCATGAAAAGCGGCTGTAATCTCAATTCAAAGAACGAGCGCGCGAAGGACGGGATATGTTCGATCGATCTCTCGACGAATTCATCGTCCTCCGCAGCCGGCGGCTGGGATTGGTGGGAAAATTGTGCCGTGCGCGCGGCGAGAATGAGAGAATCGAATTCCGTCGGGCGTTTACATTTCAACGTCTATTTCTGAACATTCCGTTCAGAAAGCTGTGCGCGACGGGACGAAGTACGGCTAAATCACGAAATCGTAAAAGGTCGATAAAAACTTCGATAATTGTTGGTATAAACAACAAAAAAGTCACCTCGCGCGGAGCACGAAAAATAATCTCGAAGCGAGACGTGATGAGAAGAGGGCGACTTTCGTAAATACTTTTTCAGTATTTTTTTTATATTTTCAATATATTATTCTATCGTGTAATGTTATAAGTATTAAATTTGTATGTACAATATTTATATATAAAATCAAATATGTATAATAAAAGAAAGTATAAAATTATTTTCGTAAACGTAAATCACAATATACCTATATATCCACATATACATATCCATAACCATGCTCTTCTTCATATTCATATTTATATATGTACCCACATACGCGCAGTTATATTCACTAACGCGTTAAAAATGCAATTTTGTACGTACCGCTATATAATGAAATTGTTATAACAGTATTAGCATGTTTTAGTCATACAACAAAATTTTTTCTAATTTCTCTGCTACTACAGGTATAATGCACAATGGCCTCTTTCAAGGCATCTTAATATTATGCATTACGTAAATTACATATTCATACATTAAAAAAACCGCAATTATAAGTAACCATAGCATTAATATCCTCGTTCATCAAATTATTAACATAAAAATGACCACGAGAATAAATAAAAATTCATAGCAAAAATAAATGGCGAAACAATAACACGAATACATGTTTATTACAAATGTCTACGCGACTTTTATTTTTTTATCGAAAGCACTTCATTCCGTATCTCCGTTTTATTCATGGAATAAAGTTCTTATTGAATACGTTATGCCGTTTTGATGTCGGATTTATGTAGTTCCCCTCTAAAGTTCTTTTTCATTATCTGAGTTGCTAGATACAATTTTTAACTCGTTAAAGCTTATTGTTCCAGAATTTCGATACCAGGTTTTGATACATAAATTTGATACATAATGTTAAGAGAGAGTGCTACACATCATAATAGTTTAAATAGTACAAATAGTAATGCATATTCCTCGATAATTAATAACATTTAAAACGATACATTTTAACTTTTGTTCGTATTATTAAAACTTTTAATACAAATGCAGCTTTACAGGAGTTAACAACCATCGCTCACTGCTACTAGCTTTGTTTTAATTTCAACCAGTGTAATATTTAAAATAATAATTATTCACTTTTATAAACTTTCGGAACATCTGTCGAGATTACGCTAATGTAAAACTGAATTTGAATCGCGTCTATATCGGATTATATTAAAACTATGACGATCATATTTTTAATTTTTGCAAAAGAAACGATGAGAAAAGTGCTTTACTACATTATAAAGTTTAAATTTCTTACACGATAATTTTTTTATCCGTGCCAAATGCTAATTGTCCACGATAATCGCCCAAGATAATTGTCATAATCTTATATAAATCGCGTCATGATTTATTCCATAACTTGCTAAAAAGGAAGATATATGAAACTGAAAAATGTCATCGAAGATAAGTTACTGTCACTACTGCTACGTTATTCTTTGAACGCGATTTATGCCCATGATTTGTCCGCAAAATTCCATATCCAAGCTATCGACAGCTTCCTCTTAGGATATTCCGTATTCTTACGTCAGGCACTACTTCCGGTTTCGGCATGATCCCGACGACAATTCGCGTTAGATTCGATTCGTTCCTCCGCGTAAGTCCGCGGTTGACCTCACTTTCCGTCAAAAGTCTCGAACGTAATATGTGAATTCGACGCGATTATTCATAGTCGGAGACAGATAATCGATATTACGTCAGGGTAGACGGGTGGCGATCGGTGCGAAGTCTCGCCGACGACGTCGCGTCGCGTCGGGATTCCAACGTCGGAACATTACGAAAATCGATAATCGTCGAACAGGTGCGGCTAGACGGGAGGCGTCGTCGTGCCGACGTTTGAATTATTCCCACCAGCGGGGGATGATCGACGTTTGACGCGGTTTGAAGAGCGGCCATTGTTTCGGACATGCATGCGGTCCTTGATTAAGTCTATCGCGCGTCTCGCAACGCACACGGCGAAATAATTGCACGCGTCGTAGCGATTCGGAGACGTTGAATCGATATCGACTGACCGATCATTCTCGCATTAAAACGTAATCCTCTTCTAAAAAGAGCATGCCGTAGGTATTGTTGTCACTTTTCCGCGATGCCGATTGGTTCTCTTGCTGCGCTTACTTCATTTGCAGCTGTCATTGTATATTTTGACAGTTATGTGTATCAAGGGTTAATAGTGTAATAGTAATAGCATAATGTTAAAGCTAAATAGCGCGCGCAAAGCGCGCGTCTGTAGTGTCTAGTGCCTGGATAAAAAACGCGATAAAACCGTCAATGCACTCGTAAAATTCACGCCGAATCACCGCGAGTTGGGATTCCGAATTCACGTTTGGAAGTTTTTTTATTATACTTACACCTCGCCGCGCGATACAAACGTACGCAAAGAAATGAGGCAACATAACTTAAAACAAAGTGGAATCTCTTTGTCCTGTATCTATGACGCTTGGTACATCACGCGCTATTGTTAGCAGAGCTGTAATTCATTCCCGCAGAAGGAGCAATTAAATATTGTCGGATGGTACGCTGCCATATTTCAGTTCGGCTTGACAAACGTTTTCCGGCAAGCATAAGGCAAGTGGAGAAACCGGAGTTTCTTGCATTTGTCAAGATTGCGAACGTTCGTCTTTGTTTGACGTTCATTCGTCTTGTTGTTTGCCGTGCCGTCTCGTCGTCACGTCGGCTGGAAACACCGACGAAATTATATTTTATCAAGCCTGCACAAACACCTTGCAGCAAAGCGGCGCGCGGGTCGCAACGAAACCTATCCCAAATGAAAGTTATGATGATTTCTTATAACAGAATGTGTGTGTACCGGCAAGAATTCGTAGCTGCATGTAGTTGAAATATAATTGAAGAATACAATCAATCTGCTCACACATCGCGACTTGACTATTTCTCTTTATAAGTTCTATTATCTTTTGTACTAACATTAGCATCAATGTTGTGATACTATGACATATTTCTCTAAGACCATAATAATATATCCAATAAATATATATATAAGACCATAATAATATATATAATAATATATCTAATAATATTCTATAATATTCTAATATATCTAATAATATCTAATAATATTCAATAAAATATGTCCAATAATATGTCCAATACTTCGAAAAACTAAGTTTATTATTAAAAGTTTATGATGTACCACCATTACTTAATCAATATATTTCAAGATTTGTGTGATATGTACAAATAATAATAATTTCTACAATCAATTATATCTGTATTTTCTTTTATAACTTTTTATAAATTAATCAACATTGCACTGCGTACGGGAATATCTTATTTCTGCACGGCCTCGAGTAAGAAATCTCTCGCGCGTGCGGAATCGGCCATCCGTCGCACAGATGACGCGCGCGCAATAGGCCACTGTCCACGCACTTTGTAATATAAAATAGAGTGTGTAACACGTGTGGGTTGAAAATTGGACACTCGTGCGGGTGATCGCACTCGCCTTCGGCTCGTACGTCTACTCCGCACTCGTGTCCAATTCTCAACTTCCCGCACTTGTTACACAAATAACTATTCTATTAAAGATAAAATTGTAATTTAACAAAAAAAAAACAATACCGAATACATTTTCCAATTTTTCATAGAATGGAGATACCTCATAATAAATTTTTTCAAAGCAATAGAAATGCCGAAATATAAATCAGGTGTCGTTTTACTCTGCTAATACCAGTTTTTAATCATTATTTCGTGTTGTTTTTACGTCACCTCACTTTCGCGTGGGACATAATTAGCAAGTTTAATAGTTCAAATTGTGCGAGAACGCACGTCGCGTATTATTTTGCCACCGGAAAGTAGAGATAATCTCGCAGCATCTCCGATATACTGTGATTATATATTGGACGCTCTAAGTATAGCGAAAATAGTTCCCAAGAGCAAAATGAGCGAACGTCTCGAGATTCTTCCTTCGAAGCTCGCATGAAACGTTGACCGTAAGTACAGCATGGTATTATGCAAATGCATTTAATACCATTAGTCCAAAAATCAAAGGAAACTATCTTCTCACAATTGATAAGCGATAATTACGATGCACAGTTACTTCGATCTTCTATAAATGCTTAAACCCTTTCTCCAATTAATTTCACTTTTCGTATAATTATTTTATTTACTAGTCGGAGACGCTCATTCGAAAGTTTCTACATAATTTCGTTTGCATTTAATCGCTTCAATGTCAGTTTAATACGTATTTGATAAACAGATTTTTTCATCTTTCTCCCTTCCTCCCTCTCTCTCCTCTCTCTCTCTTTCTCTCTCTTTCTCCCTCTCTCCACCCTTTTTTTCTCTCTCTCTCTCTCTCTCTCTCTCTCTCTCTCTCTCTCTCTTTCTCTAGCTGTCGTCTTTCAAGATTTGCACGGTATATATAGCAAAGTAGTACAACTTCACTGTGTAATTATAATTAGACGTGATATGCCAACAGGTTACAATGAGTTGTATTACTCCATTATTCAAAGAGAAGCCCTTCCGCGTGATATGAATGTGACATTTCTAGATATATTCTCAATTGCACAATCAACGCCTCGCGCATCGACGGAAATTATCGTGGAAGCGGTAATTACAAGTTTCTGCTTTGATAGGATGCATTGTGTATACGCATACACACTCGCTGTATGTTGTCACTATAATTATTACTAAACAATGCTGTTCTCGCTATTGCCGGTGCGACGGACTGTGGCAACAATGCCGCGTCAAAGCCATGTCAAAATATTAGCTGGTGGTTGCGTTTGAGTGCAATGATCACCTATGCAGCAGAAACAAGGTTCCCCGTTGCAAATTGTGACAGTAACTTGCGTTAGAGCGTCAGCGGGAAACGTAGGAAAATTAATCGGCGAATCATACGTGGGGCTATCGCAAAAGAACGGGGGGACGGGGGATAGTACAAAATTTCGATAAATCATAGGCGACGATGCGGGATAAAGAGCGGAATAAAATCGACTTGTCAATATAGCACAGGGAAATCAATGTTAAATCGAGTAAAACGAATCGACGATCGGTCCTGTCCCACAATATCACGATGGACAAAATAATTCAGTAAATTGGTTAATCGATTAATCCGTTCAGCAAGTTAACCGGTTAACCGCACAACGTCGGATATATCGAGCGCTGCGTGGCATATGGCTAATTGTAAGCTAAGCTATTGGCAAAATTTCGGCTTTAAATATCTGCGCACGTGTATCGGCGCACCGTGTGCATATGTTACACGTTAATATACGTGGAAAACGACGGTGTTATTATCGTTAACCGACGTGCCTGCACGGTTGTAATCCGTCAGTGCGTTGCAGCTGACGCGTGGATATGACGAATTCCCCGTGCGCGAGCTCTGGACAATCTGCCCGAATCCAGTAACAGCAAAATTTCGGCATCCGATCCAAACGGCGTACAATTAAAAAGATAATGCGCAATAAATTTTACTACTATCTATTGCTTATTATAACGCGACACTCGGTCGTTTTTATCATTATTCATGTGTCTTTATTTTCGCATTAATGTATAATAGTTTGCCTAATTATAATTAGAACAATTTATTATTAAAGAAAGTAGGATAATTTATTTACGTATATTCTACTGTAGTATGAATTGATTTATTTAATGTTGTTTTTTTAAATTATACTTCCTTCAATATAATAACGAATGATTAATGCGTTCGGATCAAAAAATCTCAAAAATCTAAATTTATTGAAACGAAATACATCTCTATAAATCCGGTATTCCGGCTCTGCCTCCTACGTACATCAGTGGAAATAGTTCGAACAGGATTACGCGTGTCATAACCACGAACAAGCATCGAATTGGTGGTGTTATAATTATCGTTAAACAAGCCGCTTCATGTGGTTGTAAACCGTACGCGGGCGTCGCGCAGCTGTCGCAGCGAGCCGACGATTCCGCACCTGCGGGCAAAGCTTGCGCGTCAAAGCCCCGGTGAAGTATTACCTTGTGCATTCGAGTGCAATGATTACCGATGCAGCGGAGCGAGACGGCCTCGCTTTGGAAAATTTTGACGGAGTGCTGCCGCGAATGCCAGTAAAAGCCCCGGAAAAATGGATAGTGATGGAGAGACCGTTATCGGTAGGTATATAAATTCAGTTTGCCTCACGAACTGAATTTCATCATATTAAAGTTTCGTACGCGCGACCAGTATGACGAGTATCACGTAAATATTTTTGACAAAAAAAGAACCCGGAGCTCGTAGCTGCCGTTCCATATCAGCGTTCCATATTTGTCCGGCAAACGATCCTAATTTGTCTTTTTTTACCAGCAATTTGTGACAGTAAAGCGATATTATACATTATTGACTAATAAATCGATATTAGAACTTATACATTTGTGCGGCAAAAACAGAAGCACGAATATTTGCAGTAAAAAGTCTTCAAATTGGCTTGTCTTCATTCTTCGCGTCAAGTACCCATATCAAATCTTCCATACAAAATAAAAAGATCAGTTATTCTTATGATGAAGACTCATACAGTATAAAAAATATAAAAGTATAAATAAAAGTATAAAAAGGATAAATTAAAGTAGACGTTCTCCAAGTATTTTCATCCAAAAAAAAATAAGGTTGTCAAAATGAATATTTCTCAGCCGTACATATAGCGTGTATAAATTAGAGTGTGTCTTGAAAGGTACAACAAATGGTTTCGAGCGAAAACCGCTCAGCAATTATTAGTGAGAAATGCTGATTACCCTATTGAGCGAGAAGCTTCAGTACGGTTAGAATAAGCTTGGAATATCTATTATCTCCTTGGAAAATTCCTTTACTAGACAAGTTACGGCAATTTTGCAAAGAATGTACGCGCTTAGGTATTGATCGTTAAATTCACTCTGAAAGTATTCGTGCAGCCAATGACAAATTTTCCCTCTATAATCAGGGAAAATTATAATTTCACGAGCATTCTTATTGGTCGTGTGTCACATAATGCATATATATGAATTCTTTAAAATTAACCGCGAACAAAACTGGAACGTGGTGCACGTAACGCGATATCGGAACGCATAAATGCACTCCGTCGGGGTCACAGAGAAACACGTCCCGCGTTCGTTAAATTTCAGTCGGTATAAAATTTGTTAACGTTAATTGATCAATAATCGAAACGTTAATTCACGTGATCTCGGTTTATCGGTTGCGCAAGGATAACGGATCGATATCGTATTACTTCGCTAATTATAAACAAGTTGCTTATGTAGATTTGCACCGTGAGGTGATTGGCACGTTATCGAACAATTTCATCTCCTTCGACGTACGGTTCGACGACGTGAGATGCATGGCAGGTGCAGTGTGGTACGAGGGACGATTAGCGTGGCGCGAAAGACGTTGACGATGTCGCGAGAAGAGCAGAGGGTGCACCCCGGGAGTATCGGTCGCGTTAAGTAGCGTTTAATTGAACGACCCATTCGAGTTTGTTACTTAGTACACGGTAGCGGTTATAGCGCCGTAGAGCAGCCTTGGGCTGACTATTAGTAAGAGTTTAATTATAATTAAACGAGAAGCAACGTAATATATCGGCAAGTTTATCGGCCTACGGTGTAAACATTCGCGGGTAATCGCGATAAAAAATACCAATGCCGTCTTGTTACAAGCGACAAGATATGCAGGCGCTTTTTAAGAGATACCCTGAAATGATCCACCAAGTCGTTCGTAAAAAAATCCGCGCTAGTGGCGCGGTCTCTTTGTAGAAATTCTAAAAGAGACAAGACGTATATATATGTTGCATATATGTCTCGCTTAGAGACATCATTTTGTTTATTGTGAGCGATAACTCGCGTTTAATTTGCATTTTTGCAATGCTATCGCTTACTACCACTGTCATATAACTAATTAAGTCGTCAAGCTAGTAACATCTCTGCACCAGATTCGCATCATTTCGTTTCGAATTAGGACTAATAAGTGTATCCGAGTATATTAATACGTAGAAGAATTAAATATACATGTAATGATAAATTAACTTGTTTTGTCTTTGTTTCTCTGTGTGATACAAATTGTACAATATATTAATGAAAAATGTAGCTCTTTATGCTTTGCGTGCAAATATCATTTTGTAACATTCACAGGTTGTGAGAAAAATGTTAAAAGTTTGAAAAATGCCAATAATGATCCTATAATTGTTACAGTCTGAAAAATATTTCGCAACTTCATGTTTCGTCAACGAAACAGAATCCAGATAGATTAAGAATAACTCTTCTCGTCAATAACTCTTCTTTTGTAAATCTGTAGCTAAATTACATCAAATAAAAGACTGAAATCCAATATAAAGAAATATAAACAGCTTTCGTAGTTTGCCAGTGATAAATAAATATATTTCAGTTTCTCGACTTAACTGGTCAAGTTTCGTACATCAAATTTCGCACGACGTTTCGGCCCTTAGGTTTGGGCCCTTATCAAGTGACTGTAATAACGTAACGCAATCTCAGGAAGTAACAAATTACACAAAAATACAAGACTTAAATAAATTAATCATAACCTAAATCACCTATAAGACTCGTCGTAAAACATCACAAGACATCCGTAATATGAAGTTGTTCCAGAAAAATCATAAAGCTAAAAATAGTGCATGTTAGTAGTGATAAAAAGTAAAATGCAAAAATAAAAGTTAAAACTCGTTACATAACTTGTGTGTTCAATAATAAAATGTACCGTAGTCAGTTGCATAATGATAAAAGTAAAATGATAAAATGCACAAAAAATTAAAAATAAATAATAAATAATAAATTAATAAACTTCTTACATGTTTTGTGTGTGTCGAGTGATAAGATATATACAAGTCAACTACAGCCGAACGTGACATGTTCGCAAGGAAGCGATCGACCGACTTATATATAAAGAAATATTAAAGAGTTTCGTGAAACAAACAGTTCTATTTCGACATCTCTAAAAATTGAATCTCTGCCCTGCAATTTGCTATTGTCGCGCGAATTGCGCGAGTCGCGCGAGTCGCGCGACGCCGATTACTAAAAAAATGAACTTTTTTTTCAAGATATCTACCGTACCTCGCTAACGAACAGTGTTCAGGCACTTCGGAAAAAGCTTTTAGAAAATCACAATCTGGGGTGAGTATGAGAGAACGTATGTTGTACAGTCCCGGGAGGAGAAAGAAACAAAGAGAGACGAACCGGGCGACCGGAGTCGCGAGGAATAATAAAAAAACGGAGAACAAAATGTATGAGAGAGTCGAGGGAGAGTCGTGGCGCCGCGGACGGCAGAGACGGGCGCGGCGGGGCACGAAGCAGTTCAGCCGTGTAAATCATGATTTTTCTGGCCGCACTGTCACTCGCAGAACTCGTCGATATATCCCGATCGATGTCGAACAAGGCCACTTGCACGAATCGACCATGCTTCACGTGACAATTAGAGCTACATCGAACGCGATTAATTCATCCCATCTCCTTACCGCGAATTATTCTTACCTCTTACGTTTTTACTTCGCACATTAGGTTTCTTCCGCAAGGAAAATCACAGGATTACGTAGCCGTCAAGAACAAAATAACCCGCCTACGTATCTGTATTGCGCGAGAGGAAAAATACGGAGGAAAAAAGCGACAGATTACGAGAAAGGTTGAGCCACTTCGCTTAAGCTGGTATTAAGCACATAAATAACGCAATAAAGGGAGACGCAGGAGAAAAATAAACTGAGAGAAAGGGTGAAAGACGGGAAAAGGACGCACTACTCACCCTTTATAGTTAATGTACCGTAACTGTACAACGCGCGCCACCACATGGTAATGGATTAATTTTAAAAAAGAGATTCTACCGTTGTTTATATATATATATATATATATATATATATATATATATTATATAAGTCATGCGAGAGAGAATGATTTTTATTTCACAATAGCAAGACGTGCTCGGCAATTTGCGAATTAAATTAGTTCGTTAAGAATCTTCAAGAATAAGTAATGTTTTTTACATATTTATTAGAACTCCAATATTCGATCAACAGATAAAATAACTTAGCTAGGTATGTATTTCTTCTTTACAGATTTAACATCAATGGTAAAAAAAGTAAAGTTCATGTTTCTTCATTCTTATTTATAATTAATAAAAAATCGACAATAATTAGCAAAGAAACGGCTCACACGCGTCAGTTGAAAAACTTTAAAGATAAAGTTGAAAGTTGAAGCTATTCATATACATTATATTTTTAACAGGCAAAGCAAATATGATTTTCAGAATATAGAACACGAATATAATGTAATGTAATGTAATGTAAATAAAGCTAAAAATCCAATTTCGATTTTTCGACTTTTCAATTTCTCTTGTACCCATTTATTTTCCACAGATACTGATCTATTATTTCAAGTGAAAGAGACAAGCGTTTTCGTTAAACCAATAATCATTAATTCCCGAAACAATTGACATGTGATTTACGAGATTATTAACTGCATACAAAAAACGTGTGTGTGTGTGTGTGTGTGTGTGTGTAATCTATCTCTTCAGATGAACAAACGAATACAAATAGCATTCTTTGCGCTCGATGTAATTTATCGCGTAATAGAGCTTCCTTAGCCTGGAAAAGTTCGTTAGCGACTGAAATATCGGCAGCATCCGCGTGTTGTATTATTCACTTGCGTCGCAATCCGGCCGTTGCCCCGAGCCATTACTGTAAACCTCTCGTATTCGGCCGTTTAGCTCGAGCAACCGCGAATCGATATTTGGTTTGATAGCCGACCTAGTCTTTAAAAAAAAAATTGGATGATTCAATGAATCTACTCAGATGACGCCGTGAAAATATACCAAATAACGTGTCGTATGTATATATCGGGCGTTCTCAACGAACACGCAACCATGGCACTATAGCGAATTAGAAAATAAATTACTGTCTGAATGTATAAAACGTCTACCTATGGCTTTTCGGATTAATCGATCCGCCAAAGTACCGTAGACATTTAAGCATTTATAATGCAAATTAGAATGCTAGAGAAATCAACCGAATTAATATACCATTATAATTAAATAATGCAAAAAGCTACACGCTGCATATATACGCGTATGCAAATCGATGCATTAATTTATTTACTACTTCGTTCAACCGCAAACGGCATCGGCTCTTCGAACGGGAAATACGGGCCGCTTGTAATTGAAGCTCGCACACGCTTGCTTAATTTACTATAATTACAACGGCGATAATTATTCACGATAATAATCGATTTCAATAATCGATCAAGAAAAAGTTTATGAAAATTACATTCCATTTTCCTTGTCGATCTAATACACGTGGAATTTTCTCATCAGCGTAAATTTACTTCGTCGACCCGCGACCCGGCCCTACCATCTCGGTTGCTTAACCATATAACTCTCGCGCGTGCGAGCAACCGCGTGTAAGCTCTACATCTGGGCAGCTTTGTTAAGAAAAATAGCATATTGTGAGATATGAATTTATGGTAAGAGAGAAATAATTTTGCGAGCATCGTAAGAAAAATACGTAAAAAATATTACGCTGCAGAGAAAAGATTTATAATTGATGTTGTAATAAATTATGATTAGCAGCTTCTTGGCAATTCAATGTTTAATTTTTTGGACGGTTTGAACAATTATTAATATAGTTTTTTGAACTCTTAACCCTTAAACACATATGTTGAGTATGCCATACCCGGTCGGTTCTTTAATCACGTGCCATTTCGAAACGGATGACGGTAGCGGTCCGGTATGGGCGTGTAAAAAAACTTTGAGGTTTCATCTTGAACGTCGAATTTGAAACAGCGTCAGACTCGCCGTAGAAGTCGAGCAAAAAGGTAAGAAAATTTGTTTCGGGTATGCTATACCCACGTTATGTGTTAGTGGAATTTTTTGAGATATTTTATTTTATTTATTTACCGCAATGTATCAGATAATTTGAGGTTATAATCTTACAATACGGATTATTTCAGGTTGTTATTTCATTTATACGATGTCCAAATGTTTGAAATGCGAATTGCCAATGTGCAAAATACACACGGCAAAAATATGTACTCACTGCTCGGTATAATAGATTTCATTTTTTTATAAAAATAAATTACTTTCAAAGAATTATATTGTAATTTTAAATTATTTTTAACCTATTTTTCTGTAAAATTATTAAATATATATATACGGTTCTCATGTCCGCCATTTTGTTGTTGTAAAGTTTTTAAAGCCAAATTTAACTTTTAAATTATGTTCATAAATCGCAAAAACTAGACATAAAGTCTTAAAATTTTTTATAAATTAGTTCCAGAATTACAAGAATTTTTTTCACGTGATTGATGGTACTGACTGGACAGTATGTGTTTAAGGGTTAATAATATACCGTATTGCAAATTTGTCATACAGATTCAAATGTATAATTGGCGCGCAATACAATTCTACACTCAATTGTATTTGCGACTCTCATTGTTAATAAAAGGGAACAAATGACAAATTAAATGTCACCATTATACGGGCTTGAAAGCTGTCAATTATAATGGACGTAATAGGGAACAGAAAGTAAAAAGACGAGCGGTGGAAATGTTCCATCGCTATATTCAATGAATAAAGCGAGTATTCAATCTATCATTGAAAAGCTTTAAAATTCGAGTGCAACAAAGATGTCGATTCTCTTTCACGTTGCTGGTTCGAGGACGGGATTCGGCTTAATTTAACGACATGGTCGTACTTCCTGAAACATCTTACGTGACCATTGTAACTCTCTAAAGAATAAGACGTACAAACAGTAGTTTGAACGAACTAGCTATTTATCTGCTCTACCGTGAGAAAGAAGCGCAACATTTTGAAGAGAAACCCCGGCGCAAATTCTGGTTTTTCGCGCTATCATTCATGCCGCTGAATCGTGAACGCGCAGCGTTATCCGTGCAGAATCTTTATTTGCCTCGCGATGCGATTTATGCACAAAACGATAGCAAAGACCGGGGGTCGAATAGAACGCTGTTGCTGATCGAATGTAGCCGCAGAAATTTATTATAACTGTGCATCGTTTATCGGACGATACGCGTGACACGTCGTGTCCAAGGTAATCAATCATGATGTTACTTCGATTGCCACCGGGAAGGGAATGAACAATTTTCACGATATAACAATAATGGCTATATTCAATTTATGGATATATATGAAGTAATGTTGGCGTATCTCCCTTTTCTTCCAAACCTATCTCTCGTTTAATTATATCGCGATTTATTTGCGCGACATTTCTTTTTCTTGCTCTTCGAGTCGCGTCGTCCAAAACTCTTTTTAAAATATTATGTCAAAATAGCAGCAAAATAGCGGAAGAATTTATCTTCAATATATCTAAAACGAGCTTTCTATTTCTCGGTATATCCAGCTGCAAGAGAGAAGCGGCATCTCAGCGAAACATGTTCGCGCTATCATTTATAGCGCCAGCGCGTGTATGCTGTACCGGTATCAGTTCGCGTAAAATATTTGCGCATCTCTGGGTTCTACGTAAAAAAAAGAAATAAATAAAAAAAGGGACAAAGGAAGAAAAGAGGGACGCAAAACGGAGAAAGAACTGCAAAGGCACGGCAGAAAATGTCTGGCCTAGGAATGGGCTATGCGAGCATGCTCCACTTTCCACGCTGATACGGCATGTCCGCCGTGTAAAATAAAACGCGTCCACGCACACTTTGCCACGACCGAAATTCTCAAACGGTCCATGATACCTTTTTTTTTACTCCCATTTCGCTTCCGGACCAAATTGGCCAGCTAGCACCGTTTATATCGCGTTTAATATTGGCCCGCGCGGTGACGTTAAAACGCGATAAAGCTTCAAGCATATGGTGGATATTGTAATTTTTCCTTGCATGCCGCGTAATACAATGGCTGCACGAAGAGATTAGGCAGAAAGAGAAAGGCGGAAAAAAACGTATAGCAGTCCATGGTGACTGATAATCTCACTCTACCTGGCTCCGGGCGAACACTCTTTTAGGGTTTTTTTTTTTACGTTCTATTCGTACGAGCGTGCACGTATATATACGCTTTGTGCTTTGCTACGATATCCGTTAAAATCTTCTCACGTGCCAAATCATGGAACAGAGTGCAGCGTGATACGAAACTTCGACAAGTTTCGGTCTAACCGACTAATTTCTACGGATCGGAATCCCGGGCAAAAGTTTCGGCTGTACGGTGCTTTTAAAGCTATGATTGTCAGTTTAGCTTACCTAGTTTACTGACTTCGTCTACCCTTCCTGTCCGCCGTCAAACGAGTATATATATATACCTACCGCGCGCGCTAACTAGTTTCAAACATAAACAATAAGAGATCGTTGGCACGAATTCTCTTCTAAATTGCGGTGCGTCCGAATCGTTATCACCGCAGGAATCTATTTTATCCAATCGCTACTGATTTCCCTCGAAACTTTTGCATGGCAGTAAAAGTAATAAATATAAAATAATTTGTATTGAATGAACGAAAGCAAAACTGTATTTACAAATTCAAATGGAATAAAAAAGTCTTGCATTACTTTTACGAGACACATATCTACATTAAAGTAGGTATAATATATTAAAAGTTGCAAACAGAAGATAATTTTATTTAATTATTTTAATAACTTTCTTTAAAATTATTTACGTAATTTGAACATTTCATTCGAAGAAATAATTTAATAAGAAAAAGTTCTACATTTTAGAAATGTGTCAAATTAATATTTATATTAAAATAAATAAAATTATGCTATTACTCTCCTTGTAGTGTTTTCACTTTGAAATTCATTATACGCATACGTGCTGATGTATTACGTTGTAAGATGAACAATATTTCAGACTTACCGAAAAAGGTCGTGTTCAATCTTTAGTAATAACCACTGTATAAGAACGATGACGCGACACTTCACGTTCGCTGGATAACAATAAACGTACCGGCTTGTTCCCGAAGTGAAGCGTGCACGGCGCAAAATAGAGAAAGCGGAAGAGAAAAGCGCTTATCCCAGGAGCGATCCCGGTCGCACGTGACAAGGACACTCTCGTCGGTCGCGTTGCGGTCACAATTTCCAAACTCGCGCGACTACCGCCCCCCTCCCCCCGCGCGAGTCCCTTATTTAGGAGGAAGTGCTGTCCCTTCCCACGGGGGCATCAATTTCTCGAGCACGCGCGATGTACCGCAACGTTTACGCGGAAATTCCGCGCACAGCGCTCCACCAACTAACTTGTCCCCAGGAGCCTGTAAGACGTATCTCAATCCTTGCGACGCGGCCGTCCGTTGCCCCTCGTCTCTTAACTCATTTTTCCAATATCTGCTTCATTACGAAGTGCCAATAATGATATAGGCGGCTGCATCGGTATCGATTATTTTATTGCTGTTGATTAAACGCGCAGCATCTTCCGAGCGATATTAGCTCGTTATTCACCACCGGCTAATACACACCATGTCATACCCAGATTTCTCTGCATTACCAATTAAATGCTTGCTCGCAAATAGTTCTTTGTTTTTTAAGTATGTTGAACGAATAATCTTTCGATATAAATATGTATAATCGCGTATATAACACAATTTTTATTGTGTTTATTGAATTAATAATATTAGAAAATACTTAGATATATTTTCTATTATTATTTAGATTTTTGAATTGTTTAAATTTCGTTTAGATTTTTATCTCTTGTACCAATACGATATTTTTTAATATTATGTTGCACAAAAATAATGCTTGAAAAAAATGCTCGCAAATATATATAAAGAAGGTTTAGATTTAATGCATATTATTAGGTAAGTGCAAGCTGTATAAAATTATCTTGATTTCTATGGATAGGACGTGATAAATGTAAATTAATACATTACATGTTATATTATTGTATAGTTACTTAATGAACTATATTTTCTTATATGTAGCTGTTTTCTTATAAAATTAATTGCAATAAGTATTGTGTAAACAACAACTTATTTTCACGTTCTATTATTATAATATACAAAGTCATATCTTTTAAACAAGACTTTCTTAATTTTGCATTCTCTCTACATGGAACACAAGTAATTCTTCCTCGCTTTACTTATTTTATAATTTAAACATTTTGCTTTATTAAAATACATAAATAATTTTCCATGAGAGAAAGAGAGAATTTTCTCGAGATTGCGAGCACGAATGGACAAATAACCGAGCTGTTTCATTTGCGTAACTTTATTAAATATGATCTTGGCGGAAGGTAGAGCTACGTGAATGCCGGAGACGAACTTCGTTGCCAAACTTGTTCTTACATCGACACTGGTCAATTTTCTCTCTGGGAAAGGATTTCTCTTTTGCACGACGCCCCGTGTCTGTTACTTTCGACCAACGACGAAGATATTGGCGCGGTTTCTAGCTGGCTATACACAACGGAATTCACCTTGGAGTTACACGCCACATGGCCTCCGGCGCTATTGCAGAGGAATACTTAAAAGGGGTGGCTAAAGTATGCGCGTCCTTGGTTGGGGGGGGGGGGTTAAACACACGAGCTGTTGCGACGACGTCGGGCCTGTCGTCCGTGTCGTCTCGCATACGGATTTTCAATAACGCCCGCCTGGATCCTCCGTTGGTATTAGAAAGAAAAGCACGCGAGCGAAACGCGCCCTTCCAGAGGAGGAAACGCGTTAGTACGATCGAGCGTTCACACGCGCCGATTCTATTTCAGTCGCCGGAATTTTCCCGTCCTCTATGATGTCGTTTGATATTAAAAATCGCGAGATAAATAACTCAGCGTTTTATATTGAAGAAAAACCATAGTTTTTATTTAAGAACTAACATGGCGCGTTTTGGATTACGAAATCTCTGGTCTAAACTCGTGCGAAAGTTGCGCCTTAAGTTTATGTATCGGCACGTTAACTTACAATTAGCCAATCCCAAAAGTTAAATTGACAATAATAAAGTCAGTTCTTAAGCCGTTGGTAGCATATCGTGCTAGACGTAAAAGAAAGGATATTTTATATACTATCTATCGAACATATATATAATATCCTTAAAAGTTCGAAATCAACTCTATTATGTGTGATAAACTAAATTCACTTACGTATATTATACATGCTAATTTATTTAATGTTATTCAGAAAAAGATGTTTTCTTTCCGCGTAATTTTTGAACATTTAAATATTAATGAAAGTAATAGAATAATTAAAATGTTTGGTCATGCATATATGTATAGCTGTTCTGTCAGTACGAAATATAATGTCAATGTTGTTTTTAAGAAATCTATTTCTTGATCGTAATATTAATACCCGATATAATCCAGCTGTATTCTGCGAATGAGGTAAGTAAAAACATTTTCTTGCAAAAGGGTCTTTCCAATTTTCGTCACCTTACGTGCGAATGGCTGACCTTTATCCTTGATTACTGTATTAAGCACTCGACTACTTTTCCTAGGTCGTTATACACCACCCTCACAATGGGAGCCCAACCTAACGAGATCTGGCAAGGCGCGTAAGGAACTTAATGTAAGGACAAAGTAGTACAAAAAACAAACGGAATTCTTATCGACTTCGCAATTTGCTACTCGTGTACGCGAAAGTTTTTTCACCAAGTTTGATAGTTTTTCTGATATTCAAACAAGAACATATAAAACAATACTCTAAAAACTCTTTGCTTGAATTATTTGAAACGAAAAAGATCAAAATATGTAGATTTTATTCAAATTAAAATCTAATAAAAGAGACATTGCTATAATACGATAATTAGATGATTATGACATTCATTTTAATTCAATTGTTGGTATAAATAATCAAGCGTTGAAAAATTTTCCAAACTAGTTGAAATAACATTTCGACAGATATTGCCACAGTCGACAGTATCTTCGGGAAATTTTTCTATTTCGGTCAAGTGCTACACATTATACTTCAAAACACTTTTACGCGTATCTTCCTTCTTCCTCGTAACAATGGCGCAACGAGACAGTAGATTCCACTTGATCGGCAACCCCATTCGTGCGACGATGCATTCGCGCCGATACGAATGGCTGCGTGCAGCAAGTAAATGGAAATTTTAAGTGCACCCGCCGTCGAAATGTACACAGGTTGCTGTCGGCTTTCGTGTGGGCCAGTTGTAAATGCCATGCAGCCGTCTACTCTACTATGGCGCACGCTAATGGCGACAACCGCGACAAAAGTCTTTCCCTCTGCCTGATGCGCTGCGAAAGCAAATGCTGCCGCGGATTCGCAATGCAGTAGCGCGCGCAATTCAGGATCTCGCAAAATGGCAAAAAAGAAATTCCCTGCCGGCTGCATCGGCCTAATAAAAACGTCGCGCGAAAATGCCGCTATACGCTCGGCGGTCGTACTATGCAAATGGGTCGTCGGGGGCCATGCCGCGCGCCGGGGCAACGGGGTATCGTCACGAGAAATTTTCGCGATATTGGTATTCACTCTGAGTTTAACATTGAAAATATGAAATTGTTTCGTGGATGGCTGGCGGATGGCTGTGCGCGCTTACGATGAAATTTCAAAGCGAAGAATGTACGCGAGCGCGGGTGTAATTACCGACGAATTAAGCATGGCTACGCTACGCAGCGAATAAATTCACATTGGGAGCGGAAAACGCGGGAAAGGAATTCATAACTTCGCATTCCATATACTTCTGTGATGTCGGAATGCTATTAATTTCCCATAAATACGATGGATTTGTATTTGATGTCGTTCTTACAAAGAGCGACGTTATATTAGTCAAAATATTCGCCGTCTATGTAGCCATGTGCAATAATATGTGAAATTTTGTTCGGCGTCGTCCAAGCATGAATAAAATGTAAAACGAACAACTACGTATAAACTCTTTATTAATCACGGTTACGCGTTTTATAATTAATTAATTCATAACAACGCCTTAGTTAGTCATTACTCTCGTTTATATGTCAAAGAATAAATCTTTACATCACAACACACTGTATATGTTGTATTCGTTGTACTTCTTACATAAGAAATAAAATTTATAAAATTTAAGTTCAGCTCAAGACGGATCAAAAATATCTCAATGAAAGAAATCTGTATAGGAAATCTGTAAAGTTATTAACGTACAGACGTTGTAACTATACATATCGGTTTAAAATTAATAGAGAAAGAATCACACGATCACATTCCCGTGATCGCTTAAAGACGCGGAAGATGCAGTTTAACATCTTCTTATCTAGAATTTTTCAATATCGCGAGCCACTTGGCGCGAGAAGTACGGCTCACGATAGCGGAAAATGAATGCCTTGGCGCATAAGTGTATTCCCGTGTAGTAAAGACGGGGGTGTTAGTCATTCGGCCTCACGTGACTACGAACTTACATGTCGGTGGCGAGCGCACCGCGGCGCCCTATCTGGAATCTTTCAATTTCTCATACTTTCTACGTGCGAGAATCGAATCACGGTTGCCGATCGTTTTAGAATCGTGCGCTTATACGCAAGAGATTCGAAAACCAGGCTCGATAACGCTTTATATTTGTAGTCACGTGTGGAGGATATCCAGGAAAAAGACGTTGCAGAAATTTGAAAGAGCCCTCGAGCCCTCGAGGCGCAATATGTTGAGATAAGTATAAAGTATAATGCACAGCAATATTTATGACACAGCGGTAAGGCCATAATCGTACCGTGCTTTGAAACTCTATACATTTTTTTAAGGAGAATGCGTGCTTCTCTACTCTCATTATTTTGTAATCATCAGTTAAGTCGCGGAAAAACCGCAATTTTGCGAATTCCGCCGCGTACACTTTGCATACACGTGTATTAAGTCCGTCCCGGCATATAAAAGCGTAATTACTGCAATATTCAGTAAATACGCGTACAGTCCAAACAACGGAACTCTCGGTAAGCTGATCATCGATTTACTCGTATTACGTAAATTATAAAATTGCTTGTAGAAATTAATTAACATAGTACAACATATATAGCTAAGTTCTGCAAATGAAATTTAATAATGCAATATACGTCTATTGGGGGTAACTTCGGAGGTTCGTTTATTTTAATGATAATCAATTTCGTAATATCTCATAAAATTACGCCAAGTATATTTTAGAAATTAAATTCAATTACAAGCGAAATGAACGGTCTCTCTTTTAGATCTGAAACAAACTTTTTTTTTTTTTAGAATATAATGGAGGAAGACGGTTCCCTTTGTCGTCAAAGTGAACGTCGACTACTGCTAATTGCAGAATCACGTGCTTCGAGGTCGAGGGATGTATTCGCGATAAGGTCCTCGCATGACCTTAACGAGACCCCTAGACGAGCAAATCCGACGATCATGCGAGAAAGTACGCGCGTGCGATTAACATCAAAGCGGCAAATGTAATTTCGTTGGCTTCATAATTGTTTCACGTCTATTCTATAATGAATAAAAAAAAAGAATAATATTTCTTTACGCGAGGCACAATGATATATCTTTTACATCCCTAAGCGATCGTGTAAATGAAACCGCAACAACCTCGCTAAAAAGATCGCGGAGGACTTTTTTCCCCTCCCTCGTTTCTTCCTTCTCGCCTCGCCGGTTGATAGCCGGGTTTTAATTCTCTCTTCGCCTCCCGCGCTGGAGAGTATTAGTAATGACGGACATTAACCAATTAGCGCCAGCGCTGCCCCCCTCATCTTTCTACGCCGGCGGGTTACTCCTAAACGGCGGCCCGCAGAAAGACGTTCCAAAACGACCGACTATTTTCGGCGCCATATGCCCACGAGATATGCGGGTGTGTTGGACCCATTGCGGTTCGGCGAACCTTTAAAGCGCGCGGGCGGATATATTATTTCTCTGACGACTGCGCCTTTTTGCACTCGAGCGCGGTGTCCTTTGCGGACGCAATTAATCTCTACGCAGTTTAACTCTTCGCCATGCCTAGACGTCCCGAATATCGTATTTCGTTCCTCGGAATTCCGTATGCAGATGAATTGAAATTCTATCGTATATTAACATTAACGATCTGCTTCATTTACGAATTGATATTACCTAAATTACAATACATCAAGTTTCAGTTGCATTTTTTTTAACGTAAAATAATTTTTAAAAATGGAGTAAATTAATTCTATAATCATGTTAATCATATAATTCTGTAATAATGTTAAATAACTTTCGCATTAAGTTTATATCTGCATTAATATTAAAATAAAAATGAAATAAAAAGACGAAAATCTGATGGAAAATGTGATTCTCTATTCTTTAAAAATAATAATTCTACTAAAATGTTTTAAATAACAAAACATAAAAAAATACTATCTTAATCAATTTTAATTGTCACGAAATATCCACGAAATGTGATAACTTTTTAAAAATATATTTAAAAGTTTATATCTCCATATATATATAAAATAGATTTTCTTATGATATTTTCTTTCTTTATATTTTCTTTATATTTTCTCCTCTTTTCTTTTGTATCAAAGAAAATACTAAATAAAAGGAATGGCGAAGATAGCAAAGGATTAAAGATGAATATTTCAAACATGCTGTCCGTCCTGGAAATATACGAGACGATGAGACTGTTAACTAAATTACATGCAGATCAACTCCGAGAAATCTCATGATTGAAAGCATAAGTAATAGCCTCGGTAATAACTAAAAATGTATTTACTAGTTCAAAGCTCTGTGTGACGCTGAGACGCTTCTTTACCGATGGTTAAATATTCATGTAAATGTATTATATATATACCTGTACTGTGACTAGTATAATTGAATATTTATAGATGTACGAGATAAAAGGTTCAAAGTCTATATTTCTACGGCATATATTCTATGCCCTTTAAATCCACTGAAAAATTATGTGTGCCGGACAAATAAACCGGAGGATTCGGGAACCGTATTTTATATAATATGGCATGCGTTGTACAATAGGCATACAATGAGCCAGCTGCACAAAGTCCTGCGATTTTTGGTGTTGCAAACGGTCTAAAATGACTGCGAAAAATATTATAAAGAAAAAAATTGCATAATAAATATACGCGTAATGCTATTGTGAGATGAAAGCAGCTACTTTTATTTTGTATGACGAATATACAAAGCTTTTTCTAGCTTGCATTAACTTGATTCCGACCTTGTTTTCCCTTCATTCTAAATTAAAACAAACATTCTCATGCTACGCTACGCAGTATGCCGCCGCTCACGTAATACTTTTACCTTTTTCGCCAAAATCCAATTTGCAACAAAATAAAAGGAATCCAAAATGGACAATGTTAATCAAGATTTCAGAACGTTTTGAAAAATTAATTGCGAAAAAAAATTCTCTAGGGAATTTAATAATACGCCCACGCACTCAAGATTTAATTAAAATGGTCGCAATATTAAATTACAATTCGCGACACTCTGTCGCATTGTTATATCGCACCGTGCGTTTCGTAGCATCACTCTCTCTCTCTCTCTCTCTCTCTCTCTCTCTCTCTCTTGTAGAGGGGAGCGACTGGCCGATAATTTCTCGGCGCACTGCTTCAAAATGTTGTATAAGTAGCATGGTATATTACTCACCCCCAGCAAATGCGCGAAGTTACACCCCATCCGACGAGACATAGTTTGGAAGAACGGCCGCGCGCGCCGTCACACACACACTCTCACACACACGATAAGCCTGGGAGACGCGACGGAGGGGGGTGGACGAAGAGACCAGGTGGAGTTCGGAGCTAAAAGTTAGGCTAGGTCACGTCAACGGCAGATTACGTCGAAGACGATCTATCTCTCCCGCCGTGCGCACATCCGCTGAAAAGGATCCTCCTCGTACACGCAAGAGGACATCTGTACAGCGCGCGAATTACGGGGGCGTCCTGGCGTCCTGGCGTCTCGCGTCGCGTGGCGTAGCGTGTCGTTGGCTCGGAGCATCCAAACTCCGCCCTATAATATATATCCCTTTGAACGTCAGTCGATGTGCATTTGATCGCCGCTGATCGTCGACGCGTGGATGACGAATTCGGTACAATCGTCTTTTGAAAGAGAACGCGCCAGCGTTCGCGCCGCGCTCGATCTCGCGGAGTCAAGTGGACCTTTTTCGCGTTTCGTCGTCGTCGTCCTCCTCCTCCTCCTCGTCGTCGCGGCGTTCTTCCCAAATGGAAAACGATCCGCCTTTATCGAATTTTTCATTCGCTCGAGCGTGTCCCGTCGTGCGTTTATGCGGCAGTGGATATCGAGGACGGCTGCGAGCTTCGACGAACGACGGTTTCGTCGGGTTGCTCCATTTAAATGAGCGATGGTTTCGCGTGACAGCTCGGAGCGACGCGCGATTACGCGGATTGCGTTGTACAGTCAATCGTTCTGCGCGTTCTGACGAATAATTTATGATTGAGCAACGTATCTCGGCTCCGCTCGACTGCACGCTCTGATTTTCTCGCGACAATTTAAAATCACGGCGACTTGGAGATCGCGCAGTGACTCAAAATACTGTCCGTGGACTCACCGTCTCACGCTTCGTATCTGTCAATAACGCGTGTCCGAGGCACAACCGCTCGGGGAGACGTACAACGTGGTACGTCTCGCATGGCAAGCTGACGTATGCGCACACGCACACAACGGAGCCGCGAAATCGCGAGAGAGGGGTAGCACACCACCCTGTCCGATGCGCGGTTCGAGTACGACTGAGCGAGCCGACTCGAGCTCGGCGAGCCGAAAGCCACGAGCCGCGTCAACCAACCGGCGACGACGGACCAATCAGCGCTATCCTCCGCGCGAGCAGCCAGATACTCAATGATTGACCATATGCTCGAGTTAGCGTGCGTATCCTCATACGGAGCCTCGTGTATAAGCGAATCAAGAGTGAATTACAAAGGAGATAACGATACCTTGTTAAGAATTGCGTTAACGGCTCTTTAAACGGGCCTCTCGTTTAAAAAATAAATATATTCAATTTAAAAATAAAATCTAGACTTAAGGCCGTGGCACATAGAAAAACTTAAGCAGTAAGCAAATCAGCCAATCACAGTCAAGAACTTAAGGCACGGCCCTAAGCGGTAGCGAATCCATACCGTTGATTTCCTTACTGCTTAAGTTTTACTGCTTAAGTTTTTCTGTGTGCCACGGCCCTTATTTATATAAAAAGAGCAGTAATTAGTACGCATATACAATATTATAATATAGACGTTCTGAAAGACGATAATATAAGTTAGTGACTATCTATACTCTGTTTTAACTGTTGGATTGTGTTAAACTCTGACCGTATTTCGAGTTATAAGTTGTTAATGTTATGCGCTGAGGATGACTCAAAGAAAGAGTCGAAATGTAAAAAAAAGTTGCATATTAGAAATTACATAACTTTTTTTGCAAAGCAATGTGTTTTCTTTACACTAATTGATTCATCTTATTATTCTGTACAAAAGTATTAAGGTACAGTTATCAAAACATGAATAGTTTACAAGACATTTTTTGATAACTTTACCTTAATACTTTTATATGTAGAATAAAAAATTAGAAGATTCATATTATATATAAAAAAAATCATACAATTCAATTTAAAAAAATGACGACCTTTAGACCTAAAAAAATCTTTTTTTTTTCCTTCGAAAATTGGTTTTACCATTATTTGTCCCCCTTGATGTTCTATAACTTTTGTCTAAAACGTTCAATGTCTTCCATATTTTTCGAGATATTTGCCTGGGGCATTTAAAACAGCACACGAAAAAAAAAGGATGTACCGCAACAGCAAATATATTTGTTAAATATGGGATAACTAACATTTTTTGCTACGAGAGCTAAATAATTTTGCTATTATTGCACTAATAATTATTGCTAATTATTGCTATTAGCTTTTGCAGCAAAAAATGTCAGTTGTCCGTACAGTAGCAAATCATTTTTTTTTTCATACACATCCTGTATAATTTTGAAGTCTTGTAACTTCCGTTCTATATATGTCAACATTAATTTGTAAAAGAATAAAAAATTTATTTCAGTTTTATTCTTGGAATTATTCTATACGTTTATTCCTAAGATTAGTTTCCAACCGTCATTACACAGACCGTGTACAAACCGAGATACAATTTTAAAGTTCTACATAATTTACAGTTAATTTATAATAATATCTCAGATCATATTATAGTTATCCTAATCCGCAGATCGGCTAAAGAGTGAGGTTCTGTTTAACAATAATCATAACATGTATACCAGAAATAAATCCGATGGACTTAAATTCGATAGTCAAAAGATTATTTTTTAATTTATCTATTAAGAAAATTATCATAAATAAATTACTTTTAACACTTTAATGGTCGATGATGCCGTTATTTGTGTGCTGATCGTTAACGACCGTTAACTACGTTAATGTCAATTTTACCAGTGGCCACTTTCACCAGTAGCCAGCCCTAATTGTTAATTCTTGACAAAAAGGGCTGGCTACTGGTAAAAGTTACGTATTATACTCGCGCAATCTACTCGGCTATGTATATACTTTAGTGTTGATACATACTAAACTTCAATAAATTGTAATTGTAATGTTATTTATGGATTAATTGTATCATACATACATACAACAAAAAATATATAAAAGTTTAAAGTTTTACAAAGACTTTACAATCTATTATTATAAATTAATTAAAGAAAAAGGTCCACTTATTAAAATCTATTTTGCGTTATGAAAAGTCTACGTCATTAGACTGTAGATTGACTTTTATTTCTTCTAAATTCGTCATCAAGTGGCATTAACCCGTAATTCTCTGTTACCTGTTCGTATAAACATGTACTGTTTTCTTTTACGCGAGTAAAAAACGACTCGCGTGTGCAAGTCAATATCGAGAGTGCCGGATGAAGTACCGTGTGATCGCTTATTTCGCTGTGTGTGCGATCGTATTTCACGCGTTGGCATATTGCCGTACATTCCGAATGACCGGCGCGCATATGTAGTACGTACTTTGAACAGAATTTTAAGATATTACATAGATTACAATAACTAATACAAGCACACAAATAAAAATGTTTTCTGAAAAGCTCTCGTTTGAGATTTTTTATTTAAAAAATGTAAAATTTTCTAAATATATCATATTGTATTACGAGAAGAAAATATTTATAATAGTTTTCAGTTTTGCTTTTGTACAACGCTAGAAAAAATTGAATCATACCACGTTGCGTACGTTTCTCATGTTTTTATTTGTTAATTGAATGTGGAAGTAAACGAGCGTATTAATTGAATGCAATATCAGAACGATATGATCATAATAATATAAATGAGATCGCGTACATTTGATATTTTGCTGATATTATGTGTATACTTTTTTAAATAATTTATATTCGTGTAAGAGAACATCCGTATAAAGTTGAAATAAAAAAGTCTCGAGTAGAAGTTGGTACAAAGGATGAAACAGCTGGCGGCGATACAGCAGCTGGAGAGTAAATTTATTCGGTGCATGCAGATGATTTAATTATAATTTTGCTTTAGCAAATGAAAAGTAGAAGTTGTGCAATCTTGGGAAACAATAAATTTTATACGGATATGAAGTCTTCTTAGATAAACAATAGCGCAAAGTTATTTTAAAATAATGTAAAAAACAATACAAGTTTAAGGATGGGGTCTTGCTAAAAGTTAAACTTTCAATAAAAGAAGACTTTGCATGTATGTCAAACAACTCAAACTTTTTTATATGTTAGAAGGGATTACCGTTAACAGTTTGAGTATATATTTTTGTTATTTAAATAATTAGTATTGTTTAAACAATTAAAAAAATTGTTTGTTTTCAAAAAATTTTAAAACTTAAAATACATTATCAATAATGTATGTTTTACACATAAAAAAAGTTTAAGAAATATCTTAATGGTTTATTTATATTTTATTTATATTTACAGCAAAAATGTCGATTCTCTATAAGAGATAATGTTAATTTTATCAACTTTAAACTTAAATAACTTTTAAATAACTTCAAAACTGTACAGAGTTTTTTTAATTTAATTTAGAAATAATTTACAGCACTTTCTGAATATATTTGAAATACCTCCAACACATCCTTATATAATTACAATAACTTTTAAATCAGTAAGAGGATTGTGTTGAAATTTTACACAGATACTTAGACTCAATAATAGAACAATCTATGAAATTTTCAGATTTTTGGTAATGCTTTAAGATGTCACCCATACATCCTTAAATATTTTTCTAATGGATTAGAACCAATATCAATAGCTTGTTATTACAGTACTTTTATTCATATTTACTTTGCATAAAAAGCGTTCAAAATCGTTTCGAGTCGTCCTATTGATTCTAAATTTTAAGTTTATAATCTGATATTATATTAATTTTATTCATATATTTTTCACGTTATATTATTATTTGAATGTTTTATTAATCTTTAATTCTACTTATTGCAATCCAGTATGTATTTAGAGAAGCTATTTCCGTGTTCTGTTAAGTTATATTTGTCTTTCTTATATTGAGCGTTTTTTTCGATAATTTTATTAGGGAATTATATATTAATCATAAAAAATGGCACAAGCTCGGATTAGCTTCGCGTAAGATAGAATCGTTAAATATTGAATAATATCGCGATCGATAAAAAAAACACTTCGAGATAATATATAAATATATATTTAGTTACAAATGTTGATTGCCACAAATATACAGTTATAATAAAATCTTTGAGATTCAAACTATATTTAAACTATCAATTAAAATCTCTTACGCCCCCTATTTTAGGTTCATATATTATGCTAGCTAAAGATTTTATGGCACATAAAGCATATACTGCTTATAACTCATCCCGCGCGCGCGCGCGCGTCGACGAATATCATGAAAGGAGCGCAATCTGTGGAAGCTATTTTGATACCTTAAAACGCGGTCGGGAAACCAGATAAGGGATTTTACTGTAGCCTGACGAACGACAATGTAGCGGGCGAAACGAATCAGGGATTTCTAGATTCCGGAAAGAAACCGATATCATGGCGCGCCGGAGTTTTGCGAACGCTCATGTATATGTACATGCGAAAGCGCGCGAAATACGGGGATACGTGATGAAATTCGAGGCGGGATACGGTGCGTCTCAACGACGAAAAATACAGTCCAAGGGAAAAAGAAAACTTTCCATTAGGGACACGGTCGCGCATATATGGTAACGTCGGTACACGTTTTCTCCTATACGTGACGACGAAGGAACGGATTATTGGAATATACGGGAATTTCTTACCCGATACGACATATGAAAATGTATCCTCGCGAAAGTCTCTTTGTCATCGATTCATATTCGCTTTTCAATAATTCGAATTCGTATGTCGAAAGTACCTTGTACGATATAATTTAAGATGTTCCAGTGCTTCTACGGTGTAAAAATAAAAAAATAGAAGATACAAACATATCTCGTAATACGCCATATCTTTCCTGACAATTCTGAGAGATAAATATTTGTATCAATATTTGTATTGATCGCGGACAGTGATTTATTCGCGATAAATAAAAGCATTATGAGAGCATATATTTCACACTAACGCGTCGAATCTAGTTGAATATCGCGTATTTTGGCATTTTATTCCGTTTAAACGGAATGTGGGGGTCGCATTCGCGCGGTGACAACATGCTTCAGCGTTTTTATCTTCGGCGTCGCTGAACCGATAATCTATTATATTTCCAGAAATATATTTCCCGCGCATCTCGCTCGCACGACGATCAGATTGATATCGCGAAACACGCCGTGACGCGTCGTTTATCGTTTTCTCCGCGAGTTTTTCCGGGCATAGGTTACGTGAAAAGGTCCGCTTCCCCGGGTAAATCTAATATCGTTTTTACCTGCGTCTTGCGAAAGAATGGAGATGCGAAAAGTAGCGAGTAGAAAATCGTAGATTTTGAAGACTCATAGGATATCCGAAAAATTTCTTTCACAATTCGCGCAACCTACGTGTGCAAAATGTGAACGGAGGGAGAGATGTTATGTGTTATTTGAATAAAGTAATCGTATCAATATTGTTACTGCATCCCAGTAACTGGGTTATTGACGCTGAATGAAAACCAACATTAACATCTATAATTATATTCGCCAATATTATCAATCTGCGCTGTACCATCTATCGTTCAAATAATAAGTCACAAACAATAAGTGACGTTACATATTATGTATTAATGTATACTCAGCATGATTATTTTGTCATAAATTTTGCATGGATCTTTAGTTTCAAGTGTTAAAAGATCGATGGCCATATAATTCGATATAAAAATGTTTATTACGTCGAAATAAAAAACAATCAAAGATATTATAAATATTTAGAAAATGGCAACAACAAACGCACATAATTGCGGTATTTTAACAATGTACTCTAACTTCAAGCGTACAACTCATTCTTTCCTTATCGCGTCTCTTTACGACGTTCGGCAATTAGATTTTACAAATGGAAAAGAGGAAACAAAGTTATTTTAATATAAGCTTTGTTCCACTTCCTTTATTCTATTTTTACCTCAAAAAAGGTTAATAGCAGTGCCACATAAAATACCTTCTTCTTCTACTTATATATAAACTAAAAGGGCACGGATATAAGTTACCTAATATATTAAACATTAAACAAAACCATTTAGATCTGTTCACGTTTTCTTGGCACTTATTCGTTCGCTATTTCCGTCTACAATACTCCATTCGGTCTATAATTATTTAATTATTGTATTCGAATAACATCACATACACAAGTTCGGTATATGGTAAAGTTATAAGTACGTGGAAAACGATACGACGGAAACAAGAAGGAAACGGTAAATGCCAACGCTTATGTACAATTACGTATACACGTATCTACGTACAGTTTTCGCGTACATACTGTACAGTGCATGCACACGAGTGCACACGCGAGGCTCGAAGAGTAGGAATCGACGGCCCTGTCAACATACGAGCAGTTCGCCTCGTTGATTAGCTGCTCGCTTGTAGGTACGCCGCCGCTTTCACTTGCTTGCTTCACCTAAATCCAATACAATTAATTTCAATACGTTACGCAATCGAGACTGTTAATTCTTTTGCGGAAAACATTTTACGTAAAGAAGAGGGAGAGAATCTGAGCAGTTGTCGAAAGCAGCAAAAGATCGACTTTAGGAGTCGTTATTAAAAATTTGACAAGCTATTTCTGAATGATACATATGTTATCTAGTACGTACATAATATATTCCAGAAGAAATAAAAACGTGGATTATTACTTGAAACTCGTAAAACGAAATTATCAGTTAAATCGACTACTTATTATTCAAAAGTTCGCTTTTATAGATGACCGATATTTTTGTCCATTTATATTTTTCCACGTTTTTTGCTGTAACTTCTTTTGTACTTCTTTTATATATAGAAACACTTTATTTACGACGTAATTAAATATTCCAATATCTCAATTCAAGAATAATTTTTTATGTGTATAATAAATACAAACAGAAGCACTTTTTTCTCATTTTACGCATATACATCATAATTTTACGTATCTATCTATAAAACGTGCATTAAGTTATATTATGTAATTAACGTAATACGAGTTGATAACACATGTAATATTCGTCGTAGAGATCGAATACATTTGTATGTAAAACCTCACATAACAATCGATATTATTATCATCATCGGTGCATTGAGTTTCGATTATCTCGTTTCTCGATGCCCAACTACATCTTAATCGAATTCGCATAACGTATTCGTTAGTCTAACTTGGGCGCATATAGGTACCGCGACTTCGATATCGGGCCTCGCCAATGATTGGTTCATTTGGAGGTGGAAACTGAACCACGGCTAAATCCATGCGCGATGGTTTATAACCGGGTCGAATAGTACATCTATATAATCGAAACGTTATAACCATACGCGGAAGTGTAGATCATGTTATACGATCCTCCATTAACATACATATATACTTCTACGCGCGGTGTGTGCGTGATTTTGCGCGAGCGTGTATCGTGCCGCGAATGCTTGCGCGATCATAGATGCATGCCATTCCATGCGGCGCGGCGGCGGTCGGCGCCGTTTTTGGCCGATAAAAGGGGAGTTCATAGAACACGGGGACTCATCAGGATATCCGAATAGCTCGTCTGGCTATATCGACATTCCGCGCGTCTCTGTATCGAAATCGATTTACTGAAAGGATCAAAGCAAATACGTTATTATGCGAGACGCTCCGGTAACCAGAAATTGATAAATATGCGACACCAGGATGCCGCATGCTAATCAATCTCGCTGCACATATTTGCAAGTATTATGTCACATATATATATATATATATATATATATATATATATATATATCAGGAATCTATATAATTTAATATTACATTACAATAACATAGCAGAACAGATTAATAATTTTATTTTCTTTTATCTTTGGTATAGGAGTTTTATTTTTTTATCTCTTTAGACATCTATATTTTCAACAAAATGTCATTTACAAAACGGTTGAAGAAATTTTAGAATGTATAAAAATAATATGTAAGTACAGATATTAGAGGTAATTTGTAATTGAATTTGTAATTTTCATACTTATAAAATTTCAGATTTAATAATTCTCCATTTTGGAGCGTTTACGTGTATTACGTGTATTTATAAATCGATGGAAAACATTAAAATATGAATTTACTTTAATACCAATTTAATCCACGGTTGGAGAGAATATTCTCATTTTAGCTGTATATTTATATTATAATATTACTGTATACGTATGTCTCTCATATCATATTTTCTGTTATGAAATCTTAATAAATTGCTTTTTATTATTGCTACCTGTGAAAATTCTCTTTTAGAACATATATTGATACTTATATGTACATATGCAGTATAACAAGAATTATTATACGCTAAGTGTTAAATGCGACTGTGAACAACAGCGAAATGATAGAACTTGATAGATTTAAATTTTATGACTTTATATAAATATAAAAATTGCAATAAACATCTAGCCCTCGTGTAAGCGGTATTTCACATTTTCAATATTATTTAAATTTAGTTAATTGGGATTCTGCGACGAGACGGGAAGTGCTAGAAGGCTAGTCGTCGAGCGTGTATCGCATCAGGAAGGGTATGCGCCAGGAATACAGTAATTATGATTCTCGGACGCATCGCATTCAGAGGGAAATGAACTTCGCGCCCGGACACGCGACTTCATTAACGAATAGCCACGCTGAATGGACCTGAACACACTAACTCCTTGATTCGGGATTCCCAGTTGTCCCCGCGGGAAAAGAGGGATAAAGGGGTCAAGAAGCATGATTAATTGCTCGTTGTCTAATTACCAATTACGACGACCGACCGAGGCGACATTCAATGTCCTTACTTTTCCAACCATTTTCTCCTCGCGATTTATTAGACTAATTATTGTCACACGATGTTACCGTCCAACTCATTCGGAACACGAGTTCGAAATTCGCTTTCGCCGATGGAATGTACATTAATTTGTCTCAATTGTGGAAGATTGCGCGAAAAAAATTAATCCGGAATAAATTTACTTGGTACGATGCCAAGCGGAAGGTTCTTTTAAATTGATTGACGACATCGATGATTACGCTTTTATCGCGAAATATATCCTGCTTGCAATAAAAATGAGAGAATATATATATCGCGAATATATATATAAAAAAAGATTGACACAAAGTATTTAAAAAGAGCAGTGTGGTTGTTGTATAAAGTTTACCTTATGTATGCTTGTGTATGTAATAAGATTGAATTTGTATAAATAATATGATGAGCACAATATCGAACAAAAGAAATACACACGTGATCACGTGAATAAAAGTCAGAGAACTGTTTTTATAGCAAGAAAAATAGGTTTTCTCGATAAAAGTAACGTTTTATATATGTCAAATATCGTTTTGTCACAACAAAAATTGAATGGCTATTTAATGAACAATAGAATAGTGAATAATTTAATATACACGTACAAGTACACATAAGTTTGTTTCTTAAATTCTAAATAATTTATATCTGCAGGTGGCAGAGTGTGATCTAGTGGAAAAGTGCCAGACTGAATAAATAGTGTCATAACTGACAAGTGAATCGCAGCAAACCTCTTCAAAAAACAGTATAAATTTCATTGTAACAAATGTCATATTATAATTGCGTTAGTTGTCTCACGATTCCAAAAATTGAATTAAATTTTTTTTCTCTCTTCTGATCCTGATGAATAAAATTGTGAGCTTTTGAGTTGTGACAGCATTCTTCTCAAGGTTTGATATAATAACGCGAGGCCCGAAAAAGCGTCCAGGTATGACCAAGTGAATTCGTAAAGACATTACGGACGACGAAAATAAAGATAGAGTTGTTCAGCGCAACTAACCGATCGTGAAATTGTCACTAATAATTATTGTCTCCAATATATAGTTTGTTAGATTTCTGTAATATATTTTATCCTGACTTAAAATTATTATCATTTATTTATATTAAAGTAAAAAACCACATATTACACCCCTCCCACAATAAAATTTATAATTTTTCTTAATACTTTCTCTATTTACAATACAATGTGTGCTACTATAATTTAAAGTACATGTACATAAAAAAGTACAAGGATGATATACACAGTAATCGTGCGTCCAAATGTTAAAATTTTCTTGTGTTACCAAGATTTGACTATTATTTCAATGTAAAATTAACATACAACAGCTATGTTATTATTTTCGTAACATTTTTATGTGTTATATTTATGTCAACGTGATAACTAACACTTTATGTGTATGTCATTTAGAAATTGAATACTATTTTGAGTTCTTTTAACATAATTATTTCAAAAAATCAACACGTCTTAAAGTTATTTTAACATAAACAAAAGTTAAAGTAAATCTTCTCAAATAATCGTAAACTTTGACATATAAAATAATCAAATTTACTAAAATATGTGTTAATATAACTCAAAATAAAATGTATAATATAAATTTCGTAAGAGTTACATTAAATCAGACGAAGCAAAATGTTATATCGAGATTTTGTACAAATTATTTTTACATTATACTTAAAGTTAAAAGAACACGTATAAAAATGTAAAGTATAGTGTCAATAAATTAACATTTCTAATTTGTCAACAAGTAACACACGACGAATGAGTTATTTTAACATAAAATTTAGAGTGGACTTTCTGGGACATTTGAAAAATGTTACGATTAACATTTAATTTTTTACTGTGTAATTACGTTTATAAACAACCATGTGACATTTTGAAGTGTATCAACAAATGACAACGTAAAGTTGTCACGTTCCTTTACTCTGTATTCAAATCAATGTCACTGAACACTGGCAGCATACGCGATCACCTGAGTATGCGGAAGGGCGCACGATAGGCGCCCAGGGCAAAGGGCTCCTCTTCCTGAAATATTTATGCGTTTGCCACGGAAAGCGTAAATATTGTATGGGCCTCGATACCGTTGGATGCGATAGGACGATAGGATATATACGTTCCGGCGAAAAGGCCGGAGGATCGAGAACACAGGCGGCAGCTCTCCCCTTTCGGCTGAATCAATTTTCCTTATTTATCACCGGCAATTGTTTTCCGATATCGCTCCCTACGGGGAACATCGGCACATTTGGCTTACGGCGCGTGTCTTGAACATCGCTGTCCATCATAGATATTAAAAATATATCAAAACGCATTCTGGATCATTTATATTGGGACATGTTTTGTGTGTCTTTTCTAACGCGTTTCAAGTTAAAAAAAAACAGATGTTCAAAATAAGATGATGAGACAAGCTAATGTGTATTTATCTAAATTATTGATATTCAAATCCATGATATAAAAACATTGTCGCGTGTATTGTTATATTTGCTCTAATTTGTTTGAAGTTCTGGATTTTCTGGATTATTTTATTTACGTGTTAATTGTATATGATTATTGCAGATTAATATTTTATGCCTTTGTTAATATTTTCAATCGTATAATTGGTCATTAAAACAATCACATAATTGGTCATTAAAACAACGTGATAATTATTTATTTTCTGAAAAATTGAAAAAGAAGAGAGAAAAGAGGAGAGGGGGGAGAAAGAGAAAGCAATGTAAATGATTGTGTCCTCATACAAGGTAAGGCTACATGAAAGCATATAAATTATATTTTTGAGATATTATTAAGTATTTTAAATTTAGAAGAAAAGCTTCGTCCAACGTTCACTTAATCCTCAAACGTGTCTCGTCAGTCTCGTCACTACAGGTCTTGGCACGTCGCTCACTTTTCCATAAGCTCCAGCTCTAGAAAATCCTTACTGAAAAAAAAAGATAGAGCTCCCCCATTAAGTAAAATGCCGAACAAATAAGGATTTTCCCTTGAAGCAAAGTACCTTTAGCCTTATCGGAAGTCAAACGAAATTCGAGGAGGCGATGCGGAATAGCATGCACTAACAGTGTCTTACTTTATTCATCGAAGAACGTTACTTATACATGTAACACAATCTCATTTATAGCTTCTTATAGTATATTTCCGTCATATCCTTTTTTTCATTAAACGTTAACATTGTTTTTCTAATGGAGCGAGAGAAACGTAATCATATATATTGACATTATATATCGTAAATGTAATTAATTGAATATAACATGATGGCGCATGTTATATTACAATTGTCCAATATTTAATGGGAATAAATGGTACATTAAAATTAACGTTAAACGCGTTAATTATGAATAGCATATTGACATATGCGGCCGTATTGCTCGTTATGATAATTAAGTGGACGCTTTATCGTGTCCTGATTTGATAATCGGGTTTGGCTTATGACAAAGCTATATTACGTTAATGGTCCCCTCTTTCTCTCTTCCTCTCTCTCTCTCTCTCTCTCTCTCTCTCTCTCTCTCCCCCCCCCATCTCTTTACTTCCTCCTTTATAATAGATATAAATTATTCTCATTATTTTTTTTCATCTTACGTATTCTTGCCATTTTCTTTTGATAAGGCACTTTTTTTTCATTATAGAAATAACAATGCTACGCGATAGACAATACAGAGGTAAATGTACCAATAACATATTTTGAATGCGCGAACACATTGTCTTGCGTAGAAGATGACATCGTTCAACAGGAACTTTCTTCGGGTTTATTGTCTCACAGTTTACGAAGCACGAGCTTCGTTCGTTGCGTCTCCACATAACTACGAAATTCAATAAGATACGCAATGTCGGTATGTATATTTATAGTTTATACATAAATTGTGCTTATTGTAACGTTCGCTCTAATGCACGCGAATATCTCTTTATTATATAAGATAAAAAGTCAACTGCGGAGAATAACGAATTAACTAAATGCACCGTTATAGATCTAACGAAGCCCAGAAAAGTTATTTTCTCATATCAGAGAAACGTATATAACATCGAATATCTAATTTACTGGAATAACATCGTCTCTCGAGAAAATTATCAGTATATATCATTATAAATTTAGTTTTAATTTATGATCCGCCAGCTCTCGGTATTACGTTGGTTATTTTATTATTTTCAAATTGATCAATTCTGCAAATTAAGTCGATATTTATTTTCGTGTAGAACGCGCAAACAAGAGCAAAAAGTGAGAAAATATACGTGACTTCGTAAGTGCCGTTCCATTTCGTGTGTATCGTACAAATTCGGTCCTCCGCTACATAAAGTCCAAATAACTCTCCCTCGCTTTCACCATTTTCCATCGGTGCACGTTCACCTCAGATGTCGTCTCGCTAACAAGTTGGCTGCGAAGTCGTGTCTAACTTGATTAATGGAATACTTGACTTATAGTTACGTAATAACCGAGCCTTCGTCCTTTAACCATGTACTTTATCACTCTCGTCGGCACTCGACATGTCAATGATGATCACGTCGAAAGTTCGCCCGAGAACTAAATTAAAGATCACGAAGGTGGATTTACGTGTCCATTACATTTCGCGTGATATTTTGTGAAAGTATTTGATTATATTCTATATATATATATATATATATATATATATATATATATATATTTATTTATATGTAGTTGTGTGAGTTATAGAGTACGTCCAATTTGTAGCGTGACATCAGAATTTTATCCTCTCCCAATGCAGCCATAACATTATCGATAAATAATAACGATTTATGCCAAGCGATTTACCCCGAGGTATTGTATCGCAATTAGGTTTCTGTGGTCAATCAAAAATGTAAACATGCGCGATTGTCACATGAATTCACTCGCACGCGCGTAGCGTATAGCGAGTATAGCGATAATTGTTTTACGAAACAATTATCGCATTTTATATATTATATTGTACATATTATTTTATATACAAATTATTTATGATAATTGTGGAAGCGTATTTCGTCAATATCTTGCATTTATTTAACGTTATGCGTGCATGGTATTCTATATATTCTAGCTCAGATAAGTTGATAAGTTTCTTCCAGCGTATGCGGGGTAACTTAAAAATTTCTGATGAGATATATTCAAAGTTTACAGTCTCGAAATAGTCTCGGTAGTTACTATAAGCTACCACGACTGAGCCTTCCAGTTTCCAGTTTCCAGTTCTGATATAATTTACCTTAAGTCGCCGTCTGTATACTAAAAATTAAAAGCTATTTAAAATAAGACTATTATAGAAACAAATTATTTGAAATATAAAGCTGTTTCAAATAAGACATCAGTATTTGTCTTGAATAATGCGTCGCTTCGATTCTTAATCGTCAAATTGCAAAAATAAGACGTGTGTAGATTTAATGGGGAGCGGGTCACACGTAAAAACATTACGGCCTGAGACTTTACGACAACGGTGGCTATAAAAAACGCGAGTGTTCGGCTTTATTAACCCTGCGCAGTTAAGTCTCTTTATATCTACTTAAGAAATTGGTCCTTCTACGCTAAAATCTCGACGATATTTAAACCATGGAACTATAGCTTAACTATACTTCTTGACCTTGAGCCCTGGAGCCTTGTAGGAGCTCTCTGGCGCTACCGGTTACCGAAGCAACCGTCGCGGCAACTCGCTACCGATTTTTCAGAACGTGCAGGAGGGTATTTCTCGTTAAATTTAAATTCGGATAAATTAAGGGAGGCGGCGCGGCGCCTTGTGGAAAAATAAGATTGGAGCCGCCGTGTAGGTTGGTATAAGAAAGTCGTCGTTCTCTCTCCATCTACCTTTCCTGCGCATTCTCTCTTTCTCCTTCTCCTAGCTTCCACAACTAAAGGGCAATGGATAAGTTCGCCGGGAGAGAGGTTGGGCCATCGGATACAAGGGTATTTTTAACAGAGTTGAGGTAAGGATTTGCATAGACAATAAGGGCTCCGCGATATATTGCGAGAACTTTTAACGTGCGAGCCTTCTCTCTAAGCTTCGCTCACGGTATGATTAAGCCGTAAATAATTTTCCATTCGACTTTCCCTCTCGAAAAGCCTGGAGTTGATTCCTATACTGCGAAGGGATTCTCGACAGAACTGATGTTCTCTGCAACATCATAGTTTTAGATTCGAGTCATTTCATCTTTTATGAAATGACTCTCAGCTATTTCATTTCTCATTATAAGAATATATTGGCAAAACGTAGTACTTCTAATAAAAAATATACTAAATAATAGCGCTTGATATAAATTATTCTTTCTTTCTTTTAGTATGTATTAAACTTGCTATTTTCCTCATTACAGAAAAGAATTATTTAGTATAATCTATAAGTTAGAACTTTAACTTATTTTTTATCAAAAAAAAAAAATATTGCCGTAATTACATAATAGCTTATGATTTTAGCTTTATAAATTTAATCAAAATTTAACTTTGTGAGTACTCTTGCACGTTATAAGATACAATCATTAATTTGCTCTATATTGTTTATAAAATTAAAGTTTAATAGTAATTTATAGATTTATAAAATAGCATACTCCCTCTCGCGCTGGCTGGATGTACCAATAAATGCCTGGAACGTTTTCGCTAAATTGTCGGAGCAACTGTGGAAAAGCCCGACTTGATTCTGACCAAGGGTGGAAACCCTAGACGGTTGAACAATTTCCCGAACGGCGGCGCCACGAACTACGAGGGGTAAATTTCATCCCTTCAATCGCATCGCCATCAACCGCCCGTAACTTTATTTTTATCATTTAAAAATATAAATTGATATAATTTTTCAAATTATAAAAATTCTTTATGTTTAATGGTTGTTATCGTGGAAAATAATATTATAAAATTAATCAATTGATCGATAGTTTATATCGCCGAGAAATTATGTTACTTGTACGCAATAAAATTTTGCTTTCTTTTCCTCGCACATTATTGTTTTCGCCTTTCATTTATCTCTTTTAATAGTTGTATAGAAGTTAACGACGTCAGATAATTAACAACCTGAGTGCGGATTTATTTAATCTATCCCGCGTACGTTCAATTTAAAATTCAATAAAAATTTATGAGGCCCATTTGCTGCTCACGATTACCCCCATAATTACTGATTCCATCTACACAGGTTGCAACGCCGTATGTGTCAGTATTGGAGAGGTTTGGCGGGGACTATCGATCTCCGCAGGTCCCGCCAGTGGCACAACCTGCAAAAGTACATCGGCCGATTCGCCGAGAAACGGAGAGGACGGATCGCGAGAACGGCGTCATTACTCAAATTCTCATTAGCAGCGCTAGACCCGAGCCATCCAGCGAGTTTACTAATTAACGCAGCCAGGGTGGTCCCTTAATATTAGAAGGAGGATCTCCACAGAGAGAAGACGCGACAGTAGGATATATCGCTGCCAGTTTTCATTAGCGAGGAGACAAATTCACGATCGACGTGGCTGATTGAAGGTTACTTATATAGTTCCTCTGCGTCCGTTTATTTCTCTTATTAATTAACGAGAGCGTAAATTTCGCGAGAAAGCTTTATTTTAAAATCAGATGTGTATTTATGATCTTCTATAATGAAATTATATAGTCTCTTTTATAAATAATGAAATTGTTATAAATATTAGAAAGACGTAATTAAACTAGAAATAAACATATTATATATGCTTTATTTTTGCGACTAATAAAATAATTATGATTAAAGAATAAAATATTTAAAATAAAACATAGATAAAGTTTCAATACGTACTAAGAAAAAATCGAATAAGTTATTTCTTATTTATTCTGCGGTCGTAAAATTCATTAACTTTTCTGAAAATTCTAAGGCATTCTATTACACGAGAGTGATGGAAATTTCTGCGCGCCTGCTGTGACGGTTTGTAAATAGGTCTTTGAAATGAGATCTCATTTAGCCCATTAGAAACTGACTGAGCTATGCACGCTTCTCGTGTGTAATTTACACATTTGTACACTTCCAGAACCCTTTTAATTGATACTAGGTTCTGTTGTTTTCACACATTAAAAACTGTATTTTATACTACTTTAGCGAATAATAAATATCTAATTATTTCTATCACTGCATGTCATTGTCAATGTTGCTAATTATCGAAAATTTTTTTAGCGTGCAATCTATGGGTGCTTTCCATTTAGTGACACAAGTCGACACAAACGTCGTTCTATCTTTTTTGGCATTCAATAAAGTAACAAAGACCGAATGATACTTGTGTCGACTTGTGTCACTAAATTAAAAACACCTTATATTATTCTATTTTTAAATATGTGTAAAAAAAATTAATACAAAATTTAATAAAAATCAATTTCTCCAACTGACTGAAACATCTAATATTTTATATCATATTCTATTCCTGGCTATTCAAGAGGAAACAGAGTTAAACTCATGCCCCGCGACTATCAGCCTCAAAAAAGCGTAGCATGCCTCGGAGGTGTATTTCTCTTTTTCCCCGTGTACTCGACAACGTCACGGGCATGTATACGATGTCATAAAAATCGCGCGGCGCAGAGGATTCTCAAGAATGGAGTATTGCTTTCCAGATATCCTATACTCGTAAAATAGCCTTAATGCACCCCGCTTGCAACCGGTGCTATCGATCCTCGCTCTTCGGAGACGATGTTACTACACGTATGCCGTCGCTGGCGCACCATATAGATGACTGTGCATTTCGTGTATGGCAACACATATTACGGTAGTTACTATGTCACAGCGTATCTTACCTTCTGCCTCCTCGCTGGAATTCGCACGAATCTAAATAACATACCACACACCCGCAAGCAAGAATCTTTAGAAATCTTGGAATCTCTCGGAGAAATAACGATGGAGATACAACGCTCATAAAAAGTTAATGATTCACAAACTGCTTTCAAGATATTAAGCAACATAGTTATAAAAAAAAATCATCACATTATATAATTGCATTTGTAATTAAACATGCAAACAAAATGATGAAATACAATATTGATATTAGGAACGGCTATTGTGTGTGAAAATATACTAAACATTCAACAAAATAGCTTCCTAGGCAGCAAATAAAGCAAAATTATATTGGTTTATTCTGCTTTTAAGATGTAGATGCATATTCTTTCGCAGCGTAACAACAATACAAAGTGCGACGTGAGCAATAGCTCCGTCGGTAGTCCTTACAAATGTGCGCGTTTCCGTTGCACTGTACAATATCTAGACACTTGAATAGCATCATGAACAGTCTCATGAGGTCGCGCAGCATGTTTTCTACGACATGATGCAGCGTTCGCCTGAAAAATACCTCATTGGATCACTACTTTTTCTATTTACCGTTTTCTATTTTTTTCTTCGTCCGTTTTCTCCCTCCTACCTTCTTCTCCTTCTCTCTCTCTCTCTCTCTCTCTCTCTCTCTCTCTCTCTCTCTCTCTCTCTCTCTTTCTCTTATACCATAGTGAATGATTAACGATCGGTAGCACAGAAAAGAAGCGGACGAATAAAAGTGCACGGTTTCTACCCTACCTGCCCATGCTCTCGCATGGAATTTTGCTCTTTCGCGTGTGCCTGACATGTTTCCACCGTGTTTGCTCGACTATTAATGCTTGCCGCGAAATAATAACGATATAAATCATCCAGCTTGGCTGAAGAGCGATTTGTCGCGGTGAAATGAGATCCGTCGATATATTGTCTCTCGGTAATGTTCAAGACAAAATTACATTCTTATTAATCAAAATAATCTAATCAAATCTTTCAAGCAATAATTAGAAAGAAAGGAAACAGTTACTATTTTCCTATAAATTTCTAATAAATATTGAAGAATTTGTGATGTCTGTTAAACTTATAATAAAATTATAAATAAATTTATATTAAATAAAATCTTTGTTTTTTCAATCATGCGTCTCATTTTTTCGTTTGTCCTGATATGTATATACCTATAGGAATTTGCGTTTCATAAGAATTTGCAGTACTATGATTACTATGATATGCGTGGTTTTCAAATTAGATATTCAGCATATTCTGAATAGCTTCTGCATGCTTAGATTGATGTTCTCCAGAGCAATATCGTCATAAAGGGCAACCCATTAATCATTACGGCGGCGTTAACTTCACCCTCAAAACAAACTCTAGCTTCAACCTTCGCAGCCTGGAGATTCTGTCATCCAGATTTATCCCTAACAAAATGTCCAAATTTTCAATCGCTGTCTTAGACGTGATATGCTTTTGTTTCAATTCAATGTTATTATCTCTACAAGTTTCTTTTTCTTGTCAAAAATTAAGAGAGTATAATAAGAAAAGATAGATTATTTATGTCATTCATAACAGCTACATAATAGCTGTTATAATCATATTACGTACAAAATTAAAAAATAATATCAGCACTAATTAAACAGCATCAAAAATATTTATTACAAGTTCCATGCTCTCAACAATCTATGTAGTGTCGATAAAAAAACGTGCAATTTTTTATGCAGATAAAATTTGGAGCTTTCATAAAAAAATTAGAAAAATGCCTTAATTAAAAGAATTATAAAAAAATATATATTTATATAAAAAACCATAAAATAATAACAAATAAACAAATAACAAAAAATAAAGAAGAGAGCAGAATAAAATCTTCACAAAAACGCTGATTCCTAAGATTTGTGGTAAAATATACAAGTAGTGTAAAAACACTCTCTAATAAGATTCTTGACTGTAAGAATAAAATAGTTTGTTAATAGTCGAGGCTCAAAAGTGCTCAATTAAACTCCGAAGTATTCGTGCGTACTTGTATATGTAATTACATATTGTAATATTTAAACGAAAAATTCGTAACAATTGTTTCTGCGTTTTGTGCCAAAATGTACAAGTGCACAGACATTCTCCAAGATTTATTACGTTAAATGAAACAAAGCTCCTTTTTAACAGATGAGGCCCGGAAGTGCTCCGTTCGATCCGAAGTATCCGCGCGAACTTGCACGCATGTAAGATAAAAAATTCACCCTGATGACCATCTGTATGTACTGAGGAGGGTCCAAACCAAGGACCGAAACGTTTGCGTTATATTATATATATTAATTTTATAAGTTTGTTGTTATTGTCGCCCGTCCATCGAGCGAAACGGCTTTCATTTGCCTTTATGACTTTATCTCCTAACAACTATTCCTGCGTTTTGTGCCAAAATGTACATATGCGCGGACAATCTGTAAGATACAACAATAAGAGAATAATGGTTTATTAACGATCGAGGCTCAGAAGTGCTCCGGTTTAACTCGATGTATCCGCGCGTATTTTTGTTGTTGTATTTATTATGTCTTTATCTACATAAGTTTCTTTGTATAATCCTTTTTGATTAGGACAAATTTAAAATTTTTGCTCCAAGAACGCTTCAAACTTCAGCTACAAAATCTTCGTTTAATTCTATTTATAATTTTAAGTAAAAACAATGCATTAACGTATTATGTTAAAGCTTTTAGCGCTAGGAAGTTGTTAGAGTCAACGAAGCGGGTGGTCTGCTTGAAAATCATTAGGCCGGTGTTACTGATAATAGTACCCCGTTAGCAGTGGTATTGCGGAAAGAAGATAGCAGACGCGACTCTTTAGTGTCGGCGGATGAAACGGAAAGAGGGTGAAAGGGAGGCTCGCACCTTCCTCACCGAGATAAAACGTATAGCCTCCATCAAAGTATCCCGTTCTTTTTACGACACGTTCTATTTAAGCATTTTAAATGCAGCCGTGGCGATTTGCGTTTTTTCTCTTGATATTTCTCTTCACCGGCACTCAGCCGACTGATTTCAAAGGTTTTAATGGCGCGGGTGAAACAACGTATAGCAAAATTTAAGCTTTTCTTTTCATCTTTTGTTCGCGATCATGCTTTTAACAAATGATTACTAAGCTAAATATATGTAGTCACGGGGTAAATGAGTAATGGACTCGATTATGTAGCTCATTATATATAGCTGATTAAATATCTTAATCGATCTTCGCGAAAAAAAATATTATACTTTTATCAAATTAAATATAAAACTATTATATATTTCTAGAAAGTATGTCGTTAAAATATAATAAAATGCGAAATAATGCAGAATAATCGCTTTCGAGATATATTCATACAGCAAATGTTGCCATGTATGTTTATTACCGAACGAAAGAAGTTAGTCGATACAGCAGATATACTTTGCATCGGTGGATGAAACTAGAGAGATGCAATAGCATAGAGAAATTCCAGAGAAAGACAAAGAGAGCGAGGAGTGTGAGGATTGTGCTGGGCCACCGAGGGGTGCCAGCAACCAATAGAGGTTGCATAATTCATAGCCCCAGCTACACCCGTCCCGGAATTGCGCTCCGCTTTCGTTGTGTGTTTGCGTAGTGTCAGAACAATATCGTCTCGCGAAAGTTTTGCAGTACCGAGAATGCGATTTACGTCTAAATTGGCAAGGTTATACAACGCGGTTACTACAGTTTATACGCGCTTGCACTGCTGCCGCACAAGCACGAAAGAATGCACACCGGTGACGTAATATTACGTATACATCGTAACAAGATGCGACATAAAATCGTCGAATTTGTAAATGCATGATACTGCCGCAATATATCAGCAAATGAACATTATCTTCCGTACAATCAGTTATAAAAATATCTTGTAAAAATAATAAAAGTAACGTTTATATAACCCAAAATAATTATAGAATTATTTTTTAAAACACATTATAGTGAAAAAGCAAAAAGCATGCAACAACGGAATATCTTAATCCTAACGTATTCTTGTTTACAACATACTGCAAATAGATAAAAATATTTATGTTATTAATAACAATGGCGTATTAGAGCATAATGCCGTAGCATTCAAAATAATGGAGGTGACTTAAATCTCCGCGGAGACGGTAAAATTCCCTTTTACGGTGACAAGAAGAAAAAACCCATGGTCCAATAAATATAGCTTATATACAGTAATAATAAAATATCGATTGTGTAACATTGTGCAGTGCGAACGAGAATAACATCGAGTAGTCCCGGTTCACAAACATTTTACGCTCCATGTATAAAGCATTCTCACACCGGTAAATGCAACCACCGGAAATGTCAGGTAACTTAGTAACAGCTATTAAGCATTTCTTTACGATGCACATAAACGATACTGAAATTCTTAACTTTAGCAAACTGGATATTCAACTATAAATTGGCCACGCAACAAAAAAGTTACCCGGCTAATATAAAAATGGCAATCATCATTATTTATAAAATTACCGCGTCCGTAATCGTAATAAAATTATAGGTTCAATTTCAATAAACAATCTCTTTGCAATACGTACTTTGCTTGAATGTATCAAGAGACACGACAGTGTCTCGCGCCAATTGTAAGCGCTCGCAACACGAGCAGTGAGATCGGAAGTGTCTCTATACATATACCTCAAGCATCGAATAAAGCGGAAACATGATGGTCATATATAAAAAACAGCTAAGCAGATGAAATTGTTAATAGGCTTAATCGATTGCTTATAGGGTTATATTAGACAACAAAAGTGTCTCTATTTTTTTCTACATCAAATATTAAACAATAACCTTGTAGTTACTTTGTTAGTTTTGACAATATTTGGTGAAATTGGTTGTGGCATATCTCTAAGGCTGTATCCCCATGGAGAAAGAAATAGCGGAACAGAATTAAAACAGAATTACTCTGATTAGCTAATCTCTAGATAAGATATTAGCCAATCAGAGCAATTCCGTCTTAATTCCGTTCTGCTATTTCTTTCTCCATGGGAAAATGCACTCTAAATCTAATGAATAATTTAAATTCACGCGAAGCGCGCACTTTGGACAGTTCGAGTCATATAAAATCAACACATTACTTATAAGACGTTCGATACTACAATAATATAATTAATTTTTAACAACGTCAAGTTTTTCTGACGAAATGTTCTGTTGTTTTAAAATGCATAATAAAAAAAACAACTATCATGATAAATACAATTTTCTTGCTCAATACAAAATCAAGTTCTTTTACATTAAATATTTTATTATTCTATATTAAGTGATAAATGAATTAAAAATTTTGTGTGATAAGAAAATTAAATTTCATAATGTGTATATATAAACTCATGCCCACAGTTGGTGCGACACTTCTTTTATAACAAAAAAAATTAAGACAACATTGTTTCACACAATAATTATTTTGGGGCGCGAACACTTGGCATTTTTTTTACCTTTTTTTAAACAGGTATTTTTATGATATTTATAAATACACAGAGTGTACCGAGACAAACGAGTTTTTTTAGAACAATTAAAACTAAAAAGTCTTTTGCGCGCGGCGTGATCGCGCGACGCGACGTCTGCGGTAGCATTAGCGGAAAACTTTCGTCCCTTTTGTGGCACGTTTGCCGGATAAATCCATTCTGCGGTCAGGTTTCGCTTTCATCTGTATGTCGAGAGGATAATGGTTGTATTCCCAAACGGCCGTAGCAGCGAGAGACTCGCTAAGAGAACGCGGCAAAGTGAGGCACACAGACGCCGATATATGGCCGAAAGAGCGAACTCGCGCTGCTCTAAATCTTTTACACCAGATGCGAAGATGATCAAAGGATTCTTTCGTCCAAGTACGTGCACTTTTTACTTACACATCGTAACTGAGATATATATAAGGGAAAAAGATGTTACACGTTTCTTTCCTAAAGCCCCCTAATGTCGTTACAATTTTATTGCCTCTGTATATATACATATATACACATATACATACATATATAGATACGTATATGCACGTTATACATAACAATATATATTGTTGCGCCCGAGACTCGCGTGATTTCCAAACCCCGCACTCGTGGTCCGCGCCCGCGCACTCCCGCATAACACGCAGAAGTAAAGGCACACGGCTTACGGTAATAAACTATAGTTTATTCAGTAGATCAATGTACAACAAAGTGCAATGTAACATGTCCGAACGGCACAATAGCTTAAAATGGCCAAAATCTCCATCTCCGTTTATCCCGGAGAATGCTTCGATCGACTATAGAACCTAAGGGTCGAGCGCGGTCATAACAGTATATACGTATATCATCTATATAAATAAACAATATCGTTTATGTGACATTTTTTTTCAAATGCACTTTTTGACTTTAAGATTATTCCGTATCATCATTCTACAAAGTAAGGTCGTAAATAATCATACATTTTATTATAAAAATAAGTTTCATGTTCATTCAAGAATGTTCATTACATAGATAATTGTTTGTATATTCCACTTTTGGCACAGTTTCTTTTATGTCTGCTGAAAACTTTACTAATTGACACATAAGCGGTAATGAGCATAAAGAGCGCAAGAATAATCTGCTGCCCAGATCACTTTTTACGCTATCAAAGAAAATAGTACGAAAAATAGCTTGCAATTTCGAAAATGTAATAGTCAATCTGTCGCTATGTCATGAAAAATAAAAAATAGACAAAACAATGTCCGTCGCCAGCGAATAATTCAAATAAGTCGTTTTATTTTCGACCCAACTGGCCAATTGAAACCAAATTGCACAACGTTTCGACCGAATTCCGGTCCTTATCAAGTGCTTTAGGTTACACCGATCCTCATAACAAATTTACTTGCACCGTTCGTTGACGTGGTGTCCTGACAACGTCAAGACAAACGCAAAACTAAACAAAAGACAAAATAATACATTTAACAATAGAAAACTATACAAAATCGTCATAATATCGCGCTGGTCAAAAACAATAAATTAATTAACACTGTAAAAATCAGTTAAAAACTTACAACTCTTATGCGTTCCAAAACAAACGGTGAGATCAAAACGTCACAAGCCATATCGAGGCACAACGTCCGAACAGTAAGACAATCAAAGCGAAATGAAATTGTCAAACGTAATCCGCGGATAGCAAAAGGTGCTCTGGTGAGAAAAACGAGCAGAACCGAATATACAGGGCCGACTAAGTAATCAAGAGACACGGTAGTGTCTCGCGCCAAGTACACGCGGAGCGAGACCGACCGTGACTCTTTTACGCGACGCAACGGGTTGCGAGTACCCGAGATGTTGAGATCTCGATAACGAGTGAACGGATCAAGTTCTAAGTAGGCTTGATCGATAGCTTGGGGTCCAATTAGGGGGGGGTTTCTCTCATAATATTCCGCTACGTGCCTTACGAGCGGAGATATTGCGACGCAAAGTCCAAATGTGAAAATTTATTTTTAAGATACTCCTCCTCCTCCTCCTCCTCCTCCTCCTAACGCCGCGATCTATCAGAGAAACGTCACTTTCACTTTTTCGACGCTGGCGGCGCAGGTATCGCCAGTTTCGATATCGCGCGCGTATTTCGAAATTAGGTCGATAGACTTATCGGTCAGGAGGAAGATTTCTATATTTAGGTAAATTAGGTATATATATAATAAATATTGAGTCAACGGAAAAGAAGGTTCTCTATGCTTGGCAGAAAATGCCGCTAGGGAATTTTTAAGTCGATTCTTATGAATCAAGCTTGAATTTGATGTCTATGTATCCCAGGTTGCCGATGACGAGGTCCAGATAGTGCGCTTTATAGTTTTCGGTGTCCAGGTGTAATAATACGTTGAATTCGATGTCTACGTGTCCCAGGTTGCCGATGACGAGGTCCACATAGTGCGCTCCGTAGTTTTCGGTGTCTACGTGTATTAATACCTTGAATTCGATGTCCACGTGTCCCAGGTTGCCGATGACGGGATCCAGATAGTGCGCTTCATAGTTTTCGGTGTCCAGGTGTAATCGTACGTTGAATGCGATGTCTAGATGTCCCAGGTTGCCGATGACAAGGTCCACATAGTGCGCTCCGTAGTTTTCGGTGTCTACGTGTATTAATACCTTGAATTCGATGTTCACGTGTCCCAGGTTGCCGATGACGGGATCCAGATAGTGCGCTTCATAGTTTTCGGTGTCCAGGTGTAAACGTACGTTGAATTCGATGTCTAGGTGTCCCAGGTTGCCGATGACGAGGTCCACATAGTGCGCTCCGTAGTTTTCGGTGTCTACGTGTATTAATACTTTGAATTCGATGTCCACGTGTCCCAGGTTGCCGATGACGAGGTCCACATAGTGCGCTTCGTAGTTTTCGGTGTCCAGGTGTAATAATACGTTGAATGCGATGTCTACGTGTCCCAGGTTGCCGATGACGAGGTCCACATAGTGCGCTCCGTAGTTTTCGGTGTCTACGTGTATTAATACCTTGAATTCGATGTTCAAGTGTCCCAGGTTGCCGATGACGGGATCCAGATAGTGCGCTTCATAGTTTTCGGTGTCCAGGTGTAAACGTACGTTGAATTCGATGTCTAGGTGTCCCAGGTTGCCGATGACGAGGTCCACATAGTGCGCTCCGTAGTTTTTGGTGTCCACGTATCCCAGGTTGCCGATGACGAGGTCCAGATATCGCGCTCCGTAGTTTTCGGTGTCTAGGTGTAATAATACCTCGAATTTAATGTTCATGTGTCCCAGGGTTGCCGATGACGAGATCCAGATAGTGCGCTTCATAGTTTTCGGTGTCCAGGTGTAATTGTACGTTGAATTTGATGTCTAGGTGTCCCAGGTTGCCGATGACAAGGTCCACATAGTGCGCTCCGTAGTTTTCGGTGTCTACGTGTATTAATATTTTGAATTCGATGTCCACGTATCCCAGGTTGCCGATGACGGGATCCAGATAGTGCGCTTCATAGTTTCCGGTGTCCAGGTGTAATCGTACGTTGAATTTGATGTCTAAGTGTCCCAGGTTGCCGATGACAAGGTCCACATATTGCGCTCCGTAGTTTTCGGTGTCTACGTGTATTAATACCTTGAAATTGATGTTTAGGTGTCCCAGGTTGCTGATGACGAGGTCCACATAGTGCGCTTCATAGTTTTTGGTGTCTAGGTGTATTAATAACTTTAAATCTGAATGGGTGCATTCAGCCGATACTCCGCTAGCTTAGCAATCGTGAGCAGTTGCTCGTTTTTGCTCGTTTCTTCTCTCTTTAATCCAGTAAGTCAAAAAAGAGGAAACGAGCGAAAACGAGCGACTGCTCACGATTGCTAGGCTAGCAAAGTATCGGCTGAACGCACCCAATGTAGGACACGTAGATATCGAATTCGAGGTATTAATACATGTAGACACCGAAAACTACGAAGCGCACTATGTGGACCTCGTCATCGGCAACTTGGAACACGTGGCCATCAAATTCAAGGTATTAATACACCTGGACACCAAAAACTATAGAGCGCGCTATGTGGACTTCGTCATCGGCAACCTGGGACACCTAAACATTGAATTCAAGCTTGATTATAAAAATCGACTTAAAATTTCCCTAGCGGCAGAATTAAAATTATGTCATGACATAATAAAAATCGCTGAATTAAAATTATGTCTAGACATAATAAAAATTGGACAAAAATTATGTTTAGACATAATAAAAATTGGATGAATTAAAATTATGTCTGACGTAAAAATAATTATCAAAAATATCGATACCTGGAAGATATCGGTACATATACAGTTGCGAACAACATTCAGTAAGACACGCAAATAAAAATAAATAAAGAATTTTACAGTTAACGACTTATTAACATTAATCATGCTTTATTGCGATTATGTTTTATGTTGAAATTGAAAAATATATACAAGGTGTACAACTAAAAGGGTTACAGATTATTATTTTTAAAAAACTGAGCAAAATATTAAATTGTTGTTTTCTTTAGAAATAATAGTCCGTAACACTTTTAGCTTCATACCTTGTATTATATACGGTTTATGAGATTATAAGATATATTGTTTATAAGATTAAGATGCGTAACACTACAAAAAGGCGTGATATCCGTACAAAATTACCTTTTTTAAAAAAAAGTAAAATGAGCGCCAAGTACACGCATAATAGTGTATATGTATTATGTTGTTACCCTGTTATGTTGTTACCTCGAAAAAAACAAAGTGGTAGTATTATACCTCCAAATAGCTTTATCCTGTACATACTGTTTATACAATGCGTAATATACTACAAAAAGGCGTGATATCCGCACAAAATTACCTTTTTTAAAAAAAGGTAAAAAAAGGCGCCAAGTACACGTATAGTAGTGTATATGTTGTTACCAAAAAAAAAAGTGGTAGTATTATACCTCGAAAAAACCTAAGTAACAAGTGGTAGATCTTTATATCTCGAAAAATCTCGAAAAAATCTAAGCAGTAGTATCTTTATTTCCGAAAAATTATAACCCAAGTGATACACGTCACAAAATTATGTTACCTTATCAAAGAGAAGAGTCGCGCTTCAAGTGATCTATTACAATTACAAAAAAGAAATGATATCTCTTTAAGTTAGAGCGCCAATTACAGAGAGAACATGCCTCAAAAAATAATTGTTGCACTACATTGAAAAATCTTTACATTGTGTCAATTAGAAAAGAATGTATAATAACAATTTTATAAGATTAAAAAATTTTATTTAAATTTAACAAGGGAATACAAGATATTTAAATACAAAGTTATTTACATGTGTATTTTTTAATGGCCACAAAGAATTACAGAAGTAACAGTACAAAATGAAAATATTTTATTAAAATACATAAATTTTTCTTGTAAAAAAACTTGGCGCTGCTAGACCTTTTAAATAAATAAGGACAACAATAAATAAAAATAATTCAGAGAAGAATACAATGGGAGTAATATTAAATGATTATCAGCGTGGATGTGGGAGTGAGTGATATGGGTGTGCGTGACTACGCGGACGGCGGATAATGCGGCTTATAATTAAGTATAGAATAAGTTTATTTATTTATTTAAAATTTTGAGGTCTAGCAGCGCCAAGTTTTTTTACAAGAAAAATTTATGTATTTTAATAAAATATTTTCATTTTGTACTGTTACTTCTGTAATTCTTTGTGGCCATTAAAAAATACACATGTAAATAACTTTGTATTTAAATATCTTGTATTCCCTTGTTAAATTTAAATAAAATTTTTTAATCTTATAAAATTGTTATTATACATTCTTTTCTAATTGACACAATGTAAAGATTTTTCAATGTAGTGCAACAATTATTTTTTGAGGCATGTTCTCTCTGTAATTGGCGCTCTAACTTAAAGAGATATCATTTCTTTTTTGTAATTGTAATAGATCACTTGAAGCGCGACTCTTCTTTTTGATAAGGTAACATAATTTTGTGACGTGTATAACTTGGGTTATAATTTTTCGGAAATAAAGATACTACTGCTTAGATTTTTTCGAGATTTTTCAAGATATAAAGATCTACCACGTGTTACTTAGGTTTTTTCGAGGTATAATACTACCACTTTTTTTTTTTTGGTAACAACATATACACTACTATACGTGTACTTGGCGCCTTTTTTTACCTTTTTTTTAAAAAGGTAATTTTGTGCGGATATACCAATGACACGGTTATAAATAGATGGCAGGCTCTCAGTATCGTTTTGTAAATTGATTGTGCAATCATGTTTTTTAATGAAAAACATTTCCGATATTTCTCTTTTTTTGAAATGTTTTTCTTTGTATAAAAATTTTGGATGCTGCCACTTAAAATCATGATTGTGTGCAAGACGGTGTTTGCTCACAACCGAATAATTATCTACATTTTTCCTGATATCACATCGATGTTCTTTGATGCGTGTTTCTAAATGCCTTTTTGTCTGGCCAATATATACTGCATCACAATTTGCACAATCAATCTTATAAACTAACTCTGTCTGGCTGAGACTCGGCAACCCGTCCTTGCCCTTTCTAATGACACAATCTAATCTCTTCGGGATGGTGTGAAGAACTCTAAAGTTCATATCTCGCATTGTACGGCTAACATTCTCGCTAAGACCCTTTATGTAAGGTACAGTAATGCACCTTCGAGGATCTTGGGCCACTTCGTTACTGACAGGATCATTGTTGTTACGATTTCGCAATTCACCAAGTCGGACATTGACATATTTATCAACAATTTTCTTCAGGTAACAATTATTAATAAGGATCTTTTTTATTTCACTAATGTTATGCGGATCGGTGTAACCTAAAGCACTTGATAAGGACCGGAATTCGGTCGAAACGTTGTGCAATTTGGTTTCAATTGGCCAGTTGGGTCAAAAATAAAACGACTTATTTGAATAAAAAATAGTCTTTTTAATTTTTACCTTTTTAACGAAAGATAAGACTTAAATATTTTAAGTCCTTTGAGAAGAGCGAGATTATGGTTAAAACGTCGTGAGTTTTAATAAATGAGAATTAGCCAGTCGGGTCGTCGTTTAATTTTTGATTTTATTTTTAATTATTTACTGGCGAAGCAAAGATTATATTATTATTGTTTTTAAATATTTTAAATAAATCTTTTTTTGAAAGCAATTAATATATGCATAATACGAATATACTATAACAAAAATAATTTGGTGTAAATTCTAGAAAATAAAATGTACACTTGAAAGTTTACTTTGGCCTACATATTTCCTGGTTTTTGTATTTCAATATAGGAAAAAGATGTAAAAGAGCGACTTCAAAGCTTTTGACCCTCTTTACTTGTAATAACATCACTACTCGTGGAAATAAAGACCCCATATGTTACATTCAAAAACTTAATCAAAATATAAAATATCTTTTCTCACATGCGAGTTGAACTAAACCGAAACGTAAAACAAATTCATTATTTAATTAAATATTATATAAATATTAATTAATTATTTCAGGATGTGTTACACATGTCAGAAATCTTACTCAATATAAAAAAAGATAGGCTTTCTTTTCTTTTATATATATATATATATATATATATATATATATATATATATATAGCAAATTAAATTAAATATTTAATTTCTTTTATTACAAAAGAGATGTATATACATATATTCGGTCGTTCTCTATATTCTAGGTTTGCGGCATGCAAATTCATTCGCCTCGCCTCGTTTTCGCTCTCGTGTTCTTGCACAAAATTCAACGACGAAGTTCGCAGTTTATATAGTTTTCTGAAGTTTTTCGAATAAAGTAATAAGAATAAATCAAAGGCACAAGCAGATGGTGGCTGACAAGGATGTTGCGGAAATGAGATGGGATGGATAATCCCATGGGTGTTGACGGAGGCCCAGCAGATATACGGCGGGTGTTAGTGCCTACCCAGATCGTATTTGTTTTTGACTAACAAGTCCGCACATCTTATATCCGATAAAGATTTCTTCTGACGTATGTGCCTGCTTACTGCTAACTCCGCATGGTAACTTGATTAGACATTTCTGAACGATGAGTATGTTAGAAAAATTATTTCTAGAGCAAAATCTATATTGCAATAAATATATATCTTAAAACGCATACACTTTAAGTGCGTGTATATATTAATATAGGTATATGTAATTCTCAATGTATCCGAATTGCATCTTTTTTTAAGAGATGTTCAACAAATTAAAAATTAATTTTTGAAATTGTAATCTACTTCTCATTCTCTCCTTTTCTTTTGACAGCGAATTTAATTATCGTTCAAATGAGTCCATCAGTCGCAATTTAAGGGACGAATTTTTAGCGCAGTCAAGGTATTCGCCGTCATCGACATTGTTCTTATTGCTTTACGGCCGAGTCTAGACCACCCTCAAGCTAGACGAAAGTTTCACGACGTCCTCCTCTCTCCTATTTCAACATCCCAAAGAGAACCTTCGTTCCCTTCACCTTTTGTTTTCAGACCGGGCCGCGAGAGCAATAAAACCTTATTATACCCGACTGGAATTTCAATGGCGCGAGCGTAGTGCATGGTGGACGTGGAAACGCGAGCCAAAGAGGGCTGCGAACGATGTGATCGATGGGGACATACGTCAACCTAGCGGGACGGACAGGACGTCGACGCGGAGACAAGATGAGAGGCACGAGAGAGGTGAGAATGTCAGAACGAAAGGAAGAGAGGAAGAAAAGGTGGATGCGAGTCGGAAAGAGGGGTGCACGCGGACTGCCAGGTGGCGGGACAACACCTAACTTGAATACAAATTATCCTTCCGCCCTTCCATTGCTAATCTTACGGCGCTTCATCTCACGAACTGATGCTGTCAATCATGTCGACCGTCGACCTTCGTGGATTATCGTCGTCGACGAGGCACCGTCAGAGCACGTAATTCGCGATGGATTATTGCGTCGCGTCGCCTCAATCATATCATCGATTCCTTCGCGGAAATTACAAATGTAATCGCGTGATTCCCTAAGAGATTCACGTTACACCAGGTATCGAGAAGACGGTAAAGAGTAAAATTATTTATGTAATATCTATAAAATTAAAAAAATGTTTGAAAAATATAATTAAATAGATACGGAATAAATTGTATTAATATATCCACTAACTATAATGTAACTACTAAATGTAATGTATTAATAAACAATTTAATAAGAAATCGGCGAAAATTATAAGATGTCTGAAAATAAATTTAAAACATTCAGTGTAATATTGTTAATCAAAGAAAATGCGGATAATGTTTAATCAATATATGTCCGTAAAGAAACTACATCGCAGGCGTTATTGTCGTGTTCCAATAATCATAAAATTACTGATAGAAAAAAATGCTATATTTTGCAAAATATCTCATTAACTTTATAATATCTCATTAAATCGTATTAGCGTGTCATAAACTGCACCGGAAAAGATTATCAGCAAACCCACAAATATTTCGCAGGCTCGAATATCATTTTTAGTCACGTTTTGGAGAGAAATTAATAAAAGCGCATAACGCACTTCTAGGTGTCGTATACGACATCGATACGTGACCCACTGAATGGACGCGTAGTAGAAATCGAAACTGCCTTTCATAAATCTCGCCTGTAATCTGACAAATCCGGTGCTAATACGTCAAGAGACTCGTGCCGTTCGCGAGGTGATGGTGTATGTCGCTCGCATGCGATGCAATATTGTCCGCGAAAGCCTCTATTGTTCGGCCATTCGCATCAATCGGCGGCAGAAGCCAATATAGCCGCCCGCCCGGCGTATATGTGAGCGCGCGTGTCTGTGTCAAATGTTCCGCCACAGATCCGAGCATTGTAATGGTTTGTTTAATACGACATTAGAAATTTGTTTCCGCCGACAGCTGCGAAGGCTGCGGCCATTGTGACGGCACAATGGAAACGCCTCGAATTCCCCGCGGTGTTCGGATAGGGTGAGATAAAGAGAGAAATGTTCGTACGCGTATATGTCGGATAGAGAGGTGCGGCGGGATCGTCCGGGATGCAGAATGGAGGATAAATGCCTTGATCCGACCCTCGAACGAGTCCCCGAACTACGCTTAGCTCCTAGTGCACGTGTGCCATGCCGTTTCTCCATCTCCACGGTACCGTTTCCTCGGAAATCTATATTTAAAATTTTAAGGTACTACACTCTCTCGCATCTACGTCTATCACCTATGTATCCTTCGTCTGTTCAAAGAAGTGTACGCTATTCTTGGATTGGACGGAAGTATAACCGGCTTGGATCGATGGAAGTTATCAAACAGCTGTCGATGGCAATTTTGAATGAAATTGAATTTATAAAACTATATCTTTTAGAGCAAAACGTTAAAGCAAACATGAATATTCTAGAATTTTTTAAAAATAAAAATTGTTTTCACGCATTCACGGCTATGAAATTGACAATAAGAGAAAATAGAAACTATAATTTGGACAAAATTGTCCACATTTTAAGCGACGGATTAAACGAGTAAACGAAAAATGAATATATTTGAGTTACATGCGATCTAGAGTTCAAGCCGAAGTACATAGAACTTTCTGTCACTTCGTATAAGTTTCGTAGATCGATCGATATTCTCGCAACTTTCTTCGCAGCGCACACACGAGTCCCGCCTACACAGTCGCGTTCTAGCCCGTTCATACTCCTTGGAGAGGTAAACGCTTTTCCAATTTTCCAGCAGCCCATGAACGGGCTGGAACAATTTAGGTAACGTCGAGTCTGATCAAATAATATGGAGAACTCAGTCTCCGATATGGAGAGCGCAGTCTCCTTTTATGATCGTGTTCCAAATAGGTTCAATCGAATGAGCACCGCGCCACGAGACGATAGATTTTTCCTTCGGAACGTGCCTCTATCGCTGAATATCTCACCGAGTCTTATCTTTATGCTCTGAACGGCCCATTCTCGTCGATTACATCTTTTCGCGTCTTAAACGCATCTAAAATGAGAATTCGGTATCGATGATACACGTTTGACTCGAGTTACCAACCAAGCAAAGGAGATCGTTAGTGCGTTAAGAAATGCGCTTTACGGCATGCCAATATACGCGCGCGTTAAATCATCAAAACAATTAACATATTAACTGGCCGAGAACATCGATTGGGGGGGGGGAGGAAAGAGACACTGCAGGAGCGGCCCGGGAAGGGTCCCTAAAGTATGCCAAATGAATCGGAGCCCGGGCGCGATGGAACGCTTATCTCAGGAGAAATCTTGATTTAACACTGCCGCGCGGATGTTCGACCGGAATGCAACCCGTTGGCTTAACGAGTCGTCAATGAATTAATTGATATATGTAAATCACGTTAGGAAGGGCGAGAACGTTCGGGCGAGATGAAATGCGTACATCCGGTGGAATCGAGGTAATCTTAAGGCGAGCATCTCTTATCGATAGAAACATGTCGGAGAAAATGTTATTATCAATGGGCGGTGCAATAAAAAGTACAAACTGATGTTTCGATCATGCGGCACGTGAATATTTATTAAGCGGTTTATGTTATGCGGAAACTTTTTTTTTATATTCTCAACCCTTCGTCCGCATAGGTTTTTTTGGCACCTTTACGCCGCATAGGTGGGTCGTTTTCGTTCTAACGTTTTTTTTTTAAGTGTTAAAGTGTTACAAAAAATCTGAAAAAATTCATGGAGGTAATTCAAACCTTCAATTTGAAGTATCAATCATAAAATTATAAACAATTTAGTTTTTTCACATAATTTGTATTTAAAAAATGGAGCAACTATACAACTACAACTTGTAAAATCATCTTTTACTCAAAAAATCATAACTTTAAGACAAATAACGATATCGAAATGAATAAAAAAAGAAATTGAAGGGGAAAAACGTACCTTTCATAAAAAAAATATTGCATGCAATTATTTTGAAATGAAATGCTTAAGTGTTCGCCGCCAACCTCGTTTTTTCAAGAATTACGTGTCTCCTGTGACGGCTGGAGGGGGTCTGGCGCCTCGAAACTCGGTATATAGGCGGGTTCTTGGGGAGCATGATAACTTTTTTTACGGATTCGCAGTGGCGCTTTCTCTACCCGTTTTCAAAAGTTACAACTACAATTGATTTTCGCCCGCGACGAAAACGGCCCATCTAGTGGGATGAAGGATTAATCATGTCGTTGTAATCACACGGCGAACAGTCAAACATACACACGTGGCAATTTGCGGGGAAATATAAATCACGACAGTCAATTAGTGTGCCGGTGTGCACTATTTTTATACATCGAACTCGGCTATAAATTCAACGTTATAAATTATCATGCGCAAATACCTGGCAGAAAGCTGCATTGGCTCTTTAACGTTTAATGTAATATGACGTTTCTATAATAATACGTTACATTTGAATATTCATTAAACCAATTAATAATTGGAAAATTCTTACTATTTCTACTTTCGTAGTGCTATAAAGACAATTTACAGACGGGGTAGCTATTTACCGCTTTTTACTGTTGGCTATATACGAAAGAAGTATATTTTTAGAGAATAACCCGAGAGTTTAAAAGCGTTGCGTCAAACGCGCGTTATAATTTTTACATACGGCAGGCCAACCCTCTCTTGCAACATGATATTTAAAATCTGCTGTTCATCTGTTGCCACACGTGACACGTGACGTATCGTCGTTACAGTGCCATTGAACGATGTGTTCCTGTAATCTTATACCTGCAGCGTTGCTGAGATGTAGTTGCCGGTACTTTTTTATAGCCACCACATCGATGAGGAAATATCCATGAGACTGCATATCTTTTAGTGTCAATACCCATACTATTCTCTCTTTTTGGCATTTAATTAAACAAAAAATAGAAAAAGTTTAATCAGATATACGTTAAATCAAAATCAAGATAGAGTTGAAGCAAATCAAATATATGGGTTGGGAAACTTTTTCAAATCCTGCGTGACAATTCCCTGAGGTAAAACGCTATTAGCAAATCAAATCGCGGCGGTGACGAATATAAGAATCATCTCGAGGGCGTACCATCGTGGGGCTGGCGAATCGTTGACAGAGCAACGAGAGAGCGAAAGAGACAGTTTAGGACAATGAGATTATGCGAGGCGTCGCCGTTCTGTGTACGCGCGCGTATACACAGTTATGTACTCTTGGTACATCGTCGCGAGGTGCGCCTGATGAGACAATGAATTCAAGATCACGTCTCTTCTCCGGTAGGCGCGAACTTAAACCGAGTTACAAAATTAAGTAATTTATATTTATGTATTCACCGAAAGTGTAACGAGATAGGCGCGCGCGCGCGCACGAGCTCGTTCTTGTCGTTTGTAAAACAGGCGGATACGGTCCGCGATAGCTTTTCGTGTTCACGTACTGTGGCGAAATCCCGACGAAAAGCCGGTTGATTCCAACTTGAACTCGAAATCCATCCCCGTCATATCGCGAATCCGTGCCGTGCAAATCTATCTTGATTTGGATCGCTGTTTGAAGTCGCGCGCGATGTGAAAAATGCGCAGCTAATGCTCGTATACAAAATCTATGTGGGGAAAATTTATAAACAATAGCTCATAATGTTGGGGGTGACGGAATAAGTGTAGTGTCAAATATGTTTAAAAAATTTGTGTCCATGCGCAAAGTGCGGGTTTATCCGAGATTCGAGTAAACTGATGAGCGTATCACAAAGAAAACCTAATAAATCCCAGACGGGATCAAACCAATTTCCTTTGTCTTATTTAATAACGTGTTGTAGTAAAGCTCCATTTGTCTTTGATAACGTTTTGTACACCGATGAACGGACGAACGAAATTGGAAGATAAAGATACACTGCAAGGCGTTATTTTCTCTATCTCGCCGACTCCCCTTTTTCGCGAAAGTTCTTAAGCGACGTGAAGACGATCCCACGGGTAACTCATCGAGAGAGCCGATGTGGGAAATTCGCCCCTCGTTCGTCACACCGTCAAGGTACTATCCACGTGGCTGGGAGAAAAAGGATCACGGTTGCGTTCCCCTCTAGGGGAAGCGCAGAAATACCCTGTCATCTCCTTCGTTGTCCTCGCCTTTCGAAACAGATCGTGCCAAAATTACGTGTCGGAGAGCAAACCCGAGGCATCATTACTTTCAAGAGACAAAAACGGCACACTAGCCGTAAGCATCGCAGAAATAAATGCGCCTCTAAGAGGAAACTTGCCATCACTTTCAACAAACCGTGAAATACATTGCAGATTTTGCAATTCGTATCGATCGTTTAAATTTGAGAGAAATTGGCCCTTAACAAAGTCCCATGATGTACATTTGGATGCGATCGATTATGCAGCTTGCGACTTGAAGCATCAACCGAACGGTGGCGCCAGCCATCGCGAATTCATACAAAATTTTACCATTATCTTTTAAGTATTATCATTAAACAGATTTTTTTGTTCATAATAACAGTCTAATAATAAATACATATAAAATAACTGTTTAAATTTCAGATACGCGACATTGGAATAGATTTTAATTGTATTACCAATATATATGTTTATAAAAATTCAAGTTTCTATTCTGCCCACTTAATTATTGGAAAATTTACTTATTTAAATAAACGCATTAAGAAAGAGAAGACCAACAATTTTTTGAAATTAGTTTAGAACATAGAATAACATGAAAAAAAAATATAAATTATAAAATTTCATAGCTGGTGATGGACAAAATGCCAATAACGATCGATAACGCGTCATTTTATTTTTTTTTATCTCGCAAACCAACGGGCGGAATGAGCTTCAACGTTATTAATACCGCTTGTCCCACGAACAACGCACTCTTTGTAACCCTCTCTCGTTGGCTCTACCTGGTCCGGTATTCTGCATCGAATACCGCGGCCGCATAATTCACAAAACGATATAAGCCACGTAATAAAAGTTGCGTCATAGCCGATAGACGGGCGGGTTTAAAGAATGGGTAGAGATGAGAACAGCGGAATTTTTTTCTCGGCCTCTCTCTCTCTCTCTCTCTCTCTCTTTCTCTCTTCTTCTCCCTCTTTCATCCATCATGTATATGTGATCACGCAAACGTGATCGTGACTCGGTTTGCCAGTTTGGATCATTTACGCAACGATGTCGATGCGCGTTGGAGGATGGGCTACGTACATATGTACCGCATACACGTAAGTCCGGGCGAGTATATGCAAAACATGGGCGGAGCAGGCACAATCTGCACTGTCATCAACACACGCCAGAACACGACGTGGCTCTTCGTGACACATTGTATAGACGTCGTCCTATGTCAGTTACATTTAACCGTAAATGAATAATCGAAGTACTTCGTGCAAATTTCTCAAGGGTTTCAACTCTTTTTAAAAACTAATCATTAAAAAAATTTTTTCAAAATTACAATTTTAGTATTTAACGTGTCGGCCGGGTACCGCATTGTTTTAAAAGCAGATGTATAGAAATGTATTTCATATAATATTAAACAGGAACGTTGATAAATCAGTTAAATAAATACTAATAATTCGTTAACGGCTAAGTAGTACATCAGGAAGATCTAGTACGCGCGTTTACAACATCAAAAGTATAGCACGGTATAGCATATGTCTGCTACCGGATCAAACACAAGGAAGAAAAGATTTGTCCTTGCTGATGCGGAGGGACGATTTCTCGTAGCTCGCGATTACCCGTAAGTAAAACGTCTGATCTTGTATATAGACTCGCGACCACACACAGTTTTGCCGGTATATATGCGTGCCGTATAAAACTTGCGTGTGAGGTACCTCGTCGCGCTCGGCACATACCCCACCCCGTCCATCTTATCTCGAGTCTCTTATCGACGGTGTATTTGCTCCCCCGAGGGCTCGGCGACCCGCGGAATTAAAGCGTCGAGCGACCAACAATGAGCCAAGAAAATTCGTGCTCGCCGATGGAGCGATACTTCACGCGACGCGCAGAGGTGAACGTACACCCGATAGGAGTGGACGATATGAAACTGACCACGCGCATGTCAGAGAATCATGTAACGTGCTGATGCGTCCGACAACTTTTTTTCTTGCGAGACTTTTTTGCAGCTGTCGCTCCCGGCGTTCGAAGCACGCCACGCTCTTTTAAAAATGCGCGAAAATGTTAAGCTTTTTATACAACTGCAATTTTGCACGAAAATCGAATGGGTTTGAGAGATGCATAAATGTGATTGTCTTTAATATTATTCATTTAGTTTTCTCGGTTCTCTAATTATAAATTTGTATCCGCGAAAAATCTACGCAAATTTTAAAGTTTAAAGTAGAGTGTATGTATATATTCAGTTTGCATTCACTTTGTTATCTTTCTAACAGCGATTCCAATAACGGTAGCTGTAAGAATAATCAAACTTAACGAAAATCTAACAAAGCACTGCTACGCAATGCAGCATCGCTATATACAGATATATAAAATTGCACAAAGCGCATACGCTATATACGAATAAGGGAAACAGCGGGAAAATACGCAAATAGATTTCACAGCTGAGTCTCGCTCAGCATCACGCGAGTTATTCCCTTTACAGCGAAATGCTTTGAAAGCAATAAAGACACCGCGCGGATTTCCGCCAGCGCTGCGAATCGCAAGACGCGGCTGAGTCATCGCAGCGCAAACACTTTCCTCTCTCGATTCCGGCAAAAAAGCGAAAGAAACGCACGAGCGGCTAAACTACTTCTCGTGTTCTCGCGTCGGACGCGTCGTGGAGATTCGAACGTGTCAATTGCAGCCAAAGTAACGGGGACGTCCTGCAAGAAGGACCGTCGCGCGAGTAGATAAGCGAGCGAACTCGGCTCGTTCGGCCATTAAACTAAACTCTCGCTTCGAGCTTCGATGGCTAGTTAGCTGTTCGCACGAAAACGTCCTCGAAAAACCGGCTTCGATGCATTTCTGTTTTCACGATCAAAAGCCCGCCGCTCTAGTCTCCTTTTTTCTTTTTTTTTTTTTTATGATAACTTTCAAGCAAACGACTACTCTTTTCTTTAACGCCCTCAAAAAATCTCATTAATCTATCTATTTAACTGAGATCGATTATATATTCTCCTATCGCTTCTAGTTTCGAGCTAGTGAATTTAAAACAATTAATTGTATAAATACTATAAATTGTATAAATTATTTTTTGAACAAACTTTGCATTCAAAAGGATTGAGAGAGAGAGAGAGAGAGAGAGAGAGAGAAATAACGAAATGTATTAAATATATAACAGTGTCGTAACAGTTGATAAATTTTAAAGATCGTCGAGTAATCGCTTTTCTCTTTAACAAGCATACATTTCCAAAAATCCCATCAATCTATCTATTTGACTGATTGTGAAATCCGTTATAAAGTCTCTCTCTTATAGCTTTTAACATCGAACTAGTTAATCTAGATTTATAGCAAAATGTTTAAAAACACATTGTATAAGTTATCTTTTAAATGAGATTCACATTTAAAAAGTTTAAAAAATAATATCTTATATATATAATGTAGTAAATATATTAAATGTATAACGCGACGACACACACACACAATAGCTAATACTTATTTAATACATGTTTTTGAGAAATAATGATACCTATTCAACGTCTGTCTAAACTGAGTTTTAATTGGGACTTCGTAGCATAATCGATATAAACTAACGAACTCGCGGTTTCCAATTCGAGCGATCGTCAGAATGGTTACGTTGTTCTCCAACTCAAACCCGCCTCCTCGCTTTCGTACCTCGTTAACGGGCAAACTACGAAGAGGAAGAAGAAAGACTCCGAAGATGGCACGGGCCGATACAGAGTGAGCTATGCCCATCGCGAGTCACCTTCAAGAGAAACTGGAGCTCCTGCTTCCCCATTTATCAATGAAAGTACACCATGGAGGTAGAAGATGAAGAGAGAGAGTAGCAAAACGGTAAAGAAAGAAGAGGAAAAGAGGCAAACAGCGCGTGAAGAAAGAGATAGAAAATAGGACCATTGCAAACTCATTTGATCCTGGAATAGCTACTCGTTATTTATTAGCTCTAGTAATAGATCCGGGTCTATAAAGACACCCTGCGTCTATAGATAATGGAGAAGAAACGAGTTTTTAGTAAGGAAATTTTAAGAGAAACGAGCCTATGTTGATGTTCTTGAGAATACCTTTACGCTATGAAATATTATCGGCTAATAATAATATTGTTCATTGTCATAATTAAGTTATTAAAAGTGTAATTCGCAAAATTTTAAGAGAAAAATCTAAATTGTAATAAGTTAGAATTATTCAAAAAAAAGAAATTATATTAATGATAAAATTTTGTGATGATGTATCTTTTCTATTATAGAGATATAACAAGGAATGATCGCAAAAAGATTTCTGTGTAACAAAGCACTTTGCTTCGATTGACCGTATAGGCCAGCTGCGTAGTTTTACGAAGCACTTGATGGTGAGGAGAATCTGTTTCGCAAATTAATTTATTGGTATATAGGCTCACAGCTGCTTCGGTAACAATTCTTTTCTCTTGCGCGGTTTCAATGATCGCACACATTATCTTTATTTTTAGATTAAAGTATTCTTCAGGAGCTTTAGTCTCATCAAACTCAAGGATTATTTGATTGATTCGCGCAATTCTTTAATAGTGCACATTTAAAAATAATCATTCTACAGCCAAGGAAAGCACTTACTTATTATATTTTATTTCTTTTAAGTAAGTTTTCTTACAACAAAGAATATTTTCTTACTAATATAGTTTTCAAATATCTTATTGGTACAAGTCTTTGAAAACCAGAATATTGTTTTGAGTAAATGTAATGCTTATTAAAGGCTTATATATAGGACTTTATATGCTTATAATAACTTTAGACTTGCGGATTAAGTATTTGATAAGGTTATGTATCCGCAAATCTATACCATAAAGTCATTGTAAGCATTACATTTACTCAAAACAATATTTTAGCTTTTCAAAGACTTGTGTCAAGATATTTGTAATTATTAGTAAGAAAATATTCTTTGTTGTAAGAAAACTTACTTAACTCTTAAAAGAAATAAAATAAAATAAGTAAATGCTTTTCTTGACTGTAGAGTGATTATTTTTCTCCATGTGGAGTATCAAATCCATTAATCAAGTGAAACGGATGAGGTCTTTATTTAGAAAAAGTCAAAATAAGTAAAATTACTGTTTCCAATAATTTAAAAATACTTATATACTATTTTTAATTCAAAGCTATTTTGTCAACTAAAAGGCTGCGGTCCACTTGACGCTACAAATGCTTTGAAGCATTTTTCTTCTCCTTCTTTCTTCATTGAAAGAAAAGAGAAGAGGAATGCTGTTCGAAGCATTTGTAGCGTCAAGCGGACCGCAGCCTAAGTATATAAATAAGCACAATTTGAATTTTAATATAATCAATACTTTCGTAAAAAAATAATTAAATCGCATATCTTTAAATAAATTTAACGAGAATGTGCGCTTATTTCTTCAGTTATCGAAGTTCGATAGCTAATCTTGAATCGTACATAAACTCACTCATTTAATCCCGTGAATAAGTATAATTATGCAACTCACCAGTACGATGTGCAGCAGCGGAGTTGCGACTACGATGCATCTGCAAAATATAAAATCCAAATTATAGCAACGGTTGAAAGATAAATAATATTTTGAAAGATGATTATCGCGTGCATCGAATTCTTTAATTGTTTTCCTGAATTTAATAAAATAATTAGTGTTCCAAAAATAGCAAAATAATTAACAATTAACAAAGGAAAAGTGGACTTTGAGAATTAATTCCAACATAGAAAATCTTTAGTTAATTAGTCATTTATTAATTAATATAACAAAATAATTATAAAGTTACCGAAAAATGCTCTCTTTTTTCTCTCCTTAACTCTTAGCCCTTGTCTATGGGTAATTTGTGTCCGGCCAAAAATCCATTACCTGTAATATCTTAAAACTCAGCAGCGGTGACGCCATTTGTAGTAGCTGAAAAAAAACTCCAAGTGAAGAGCTACTTCTTGTTTCGTATTCTATTATATTAAGGTTCAAACATGCTCCATAAGTTTTTTCAGATTTTTTAAACATTTTTAAAGTTATTTAATAAGCTCAGGACGCGAACAACCCATATGGACAGAAGTTTTACGTTGATCGAAAACAAGAGCAGGGGCTGAGAGTTAATTATAAACTTTCGTAAACTTTATATATGTATATAAATGTATTTTTTAAATTTTTACTTAAGATGTTCACATAAATTATTTGGATTGAAATTCTAATAAATGGGAGTAAATAACTAAATGCGCAAGTAGCAAGTAATACATAAATAATAATAATTACACTTACCCCAACATCGCTCCGCCGTCGCCCGATGCCTCCGAGGCCTGCTCCTCCTCTCCGACTCCTTCATTGCACACCCACGCACATCCACGCGCACACGCTCAACACTCTCGCGAAAACACGGTTAATTAATCGCGCGGCACTTTGCATCGCACTCCCGATATTAATATATACGCGCACGACGCGCGTCTTATTACGTCGCGAAAGAGTTAACGCAAAGAAACGGAGATCGCATGAGATTATACGATTCGCTCGGCGAACGCATTGTCAGCAATGAATGAGTCTCAAACGGAGAACGGCCGTTAACAATTCACCGAGGTATAAACGCCCGTATCTCCGCTCCGTGTGTCGCAGCCGACGGAAATTCAAACACGGGATTATATTATTATCGATTATTATTACAGAGCGCGTTGCGACGGCACTCGGCAAGATAACCTAAACATTTGAATTCAACGCAATTCAACGGTTGACAACCTCACCGCACGCAAGACGCAAGTCGACAGTCGACTTCATGGTGTAAACACCATGGTCGACTTCACAGTTCTTAGCTAGATAAAGCCTATTCTACAATGGATGCAAAACGCAAAACGCTATCCGCAACGTTGTCGCGACAGCCAATCAGAAGCGTCAAATGGTACAAGGCCGGTTCTACAATCAATCGTATGGAACGCAGTCAATGATCCAATGAGAGAATTCCTTTTTCGAAAACGAATTTTCCTCATTGGACCGCATCGCGCATCGGCTGCGTTTCGACATCCGACTGTGACATACGATTGATTGTAGAATCGGCCTAGAAATATGCGTAAGAATATAACCGTCCTCGGAAAATATACGAAGATATGACAGCTTAATATCATCCGTGCGACACATTATTTTGGTCGCGTGAACTTTTCGAGATACGAGTATCGTTGCTAAAAATTCGATATATCGCGTCACTTCGTTTCTCGCGTCAGATTCGGCGACTCGCATAGTGTCGAATGACGAATGAGTCGTGCAAAAGCATTTTACTTCAACTTATTACTAGGCTCGCAAGTTGTAGTGGCCGGACAATCGTGTCGGGTGATAATCGTCGATTTGCAGAGAACAGTCGCAACATTACGGAATCGGGGTCCCGGAGCCGGCGGCCGGCGGCAACACAAGTGGTCAAGTGGTGGAAATGGTGGGAGGGTAGGGTGACTAGGTACGGTGCGCGTTCGGTGTGCGTAGTGGTGCGTAGTCAACCTACTCCCACTCTATCCCACACTCGTGTTGCCGTCGTTGCCGAAAAGCCATTAGCCGCGCCGCCCGCGTCGCCCGCGCCGCCCGCGCACTTACGTAGTATTTGGTAATGCTTCCGAGTCCCGACTCCCGAATCGCAGCGTGGAGTTAAGGCCCCCGTACAACGAAAAATATAAGGAACAAAAAACATATATTAGCAATTATTCGACTTATTCACGTGTCGCGTCCGGCGTCGGAATTTATACGGATACCGAGGTATAAGATATTCATTGTTCAAAGTGCAAAAAGTACGGGTGTGGCGAGCAGCAAGTGTAGCGTCCTCGCGACGCCCGACACGGGTTGCTCCTGGCGAGTGAAGTTGGCCGCGCGATTTTGCTATACGAAATTCTTTCCGCCATGTTAGCGTCTACCTGCGGGACGTCGGCAACGTCGCGCGTCGCGCGTCACGGAATCGTCAATCTGATCGCATTCGGATCGCGCTTCGCGTTTGTAGATTAATTCTCCGCCGTATTTTTCCGTCGCGAGATTAATACCGGGAGTACGTGCCGTGCGAAGTGTCGCGCGATCATAACCAACGATCGTCGATTTTCGTGAACATTGCCGCGTCGTGAGTGAAGTGCGTCAACGGAGATGCGACAACGGAGTAACGGAGGAGGAGAGGGCCTCGGGCGACAGCGGAGCGACAGCGAGGTAAATAATTGTTATTCGTTCATTATTTTACTGTCCCATGGCGGATTCCGCCACTTTCTCAAGCGCGACTTGATTCGCTCGTTACGTGATACTCGAGTCGTTTACTCGTGCAATATCGTTTGAGGTTTAACTCCGGCGCGAGCTCCGGCGTAATTTCGTTATTTCGGAGATCGATCTCCGGCATATGTGCGAGAAGAGAGAGATATTACGTCGCGTCTCTCTTGTTCGCACGGTCGTAATATTATACTTACACGATTTTTCGCAGATTCAATTGCTCGAACGAGTTAATGCGGAAATATGCGCGGCCGCTTGCGACTCCGGCGGCCGTGATTGTTTCTTGCATTAGCATTTTAAAATCAGATACCTATCTGATCAAAATGACATTTTAAAAATTTAGACGCGATATAATTATTTACTGAAAGTATTGATTATTTCACAGCTACTGCTTTAATATAAAAATATTTATGTTACAGATCAACAGACGTCAACGCAGGGTTACAACTCCGCTGCTGCGCATCTCTCTCTCGGCCGGTGAGTTATTTTTTCATTTCAATGTCGAGGCAATGGATTTATAAAAATTCTATTACAAATGTAAATAAAATGTATGTTTGTCTGCGGAATGAGATATTGTAAAAGAATCACGAGCAGTCTTTTTTTAACAATTTTTAGACATTATTATATCAAAAATTTATATAAAATGATAATTAACGTAGCGGTAAAGTGTTCTATATTACACTTCTGCGTAAAATATCTGAAGATATTATTTATTCCTACAGTTAATACAGGAAAAATTAAAACGTTAAAAATTAAGAATATAAAAATATATTACAAGTGAACTAATATATTATAATCTATTGCCTTGAAATGGATAAGCTCGGGACTAGAGCCTAGAAAATACGTTTTTATAATTTATAAACCGACTTTTTATTACACAAAGTTACGCAGCGCGGTACGCTGCGTGTATGCAAAAACACTGTGCGTTGAGCACGGAGCCACGAGTGTCGTGTAAATAACCAATTCAAATATCTCCAACGTCGAAGTACACGCCGAGTATCCTGATCATTGCGTTTTCATTAAATTTCTACGTATGCGGGTTAACATCTCTCTTTCGCGCGGCACATTCTTCACTTTGCGAACTCGCTAGCGTTGCGTAAGATTAACCCGTTAAGTAAATCCTAAAAAATTTCTATGCATTTTTTTGTTTAAAATTATTGTAACTTGAGCCCTAATTAAAATTTTTAGACCGCAATTGGTATTTAGGAGTAAAAAGAGTTGCTCTTTTCGAAAATCTAGTCGACGATGAAGTATAGTATATGTATATATTTGGAAAAAGATACACAAGTTGAAAATGGAGGATTTTGAAAAAAAATAAGTGATTCCTGTTTTTTATTGACAAATATTTAAATGATAAATGATTTCGTTTCTCTCTTTGAGTAGAGTTTTTGTTATGAATCATTTAAATCTTAAATAATATTTGTATCAGTTACTAAAAAAACAGATAAAATTATTTATTAATTGACTATTTGTCAGTATAAAAAGTCACTTATTCTTTTTATCTTCACTTTAAACCTTTATATCTTTCATTTCAGATATCCTACACATCGCTGATTCAATTTTCGGAAAAAGTAACTCTTTTTACCCATGAATATCAATATCGCGGTCTAAAAGTTTTGATTAAGATCCGAATTACCAGAATTTAAAAGAGAAGAGCGCGTAGGATAGCCTTCTAGAACTTCATAGACTATAGACTATAAATTTATATATATATTGCAGCCAAAACGTCGGATTTTATTATTTAAAAGAAACGGCTCGTAGTGACATCAAATTTTAAATCGGATGTATTCTTATATTATATATTTTCTTACCTCCATTTTGAGCTAAAATCGATATATGTAAATAAAAAATCACTTATTATTTTATTAATAGGTGCGCTCAAAATATACATGAAAAATCTAGATATTTGTGTTGGATGATCTTGTGTTGTTTAAATTCAAACTTGGGCATTCTGCTGCTCAAGCTGCGCGCAATGTATGCATCGAGTTTGGGGAGAGCATTAATGAGCGTACTGCAGTTCAATGATGGTTCAGCAAATTTTGTATACCGAAGAAACGGTACATAGAACTTGAGACTATTCAAAGGGACATTGTTTATTTTTTCGAAAATAAAAATTACACTGAGAGAAAACTATTTGGTATTTGCGACAATAATTGCATAATAAAATAATTATGGTAGGGGGTTTTATTTTTATAGTTATTATTGCTATAATATTTGTAAATATAACCTTACACTGAGAAAAAAAATAGTTGGAGTAATCACAATTTTACTATAATTTTTAGTTGTCTCCGCCGGGGAGTTTTTTCAATTATTTTTTTACTTTCAGTGTAAGGTTATATTTACTAATATTGTAGCAATAATAACTATAAAAATAGGAACTTTGAAACTATAAAAATAGGAATAATTATTTTACTATATGCCATATGCAATTATAGTTGCAAATACCAAATATTTTTCTCTCAGTGCGGAATTTTTATAAAGAAGAAATTTATGGTTTATAAAAACACATTGGGAACAACAATGCATTAATTTAAACGCATAATACATTGAATAAATTATGCACACACATTATTAAAATTATTAAAAATAACGGACTCTTTACTTTTAAGATCATTTTGGTGTTGCACCAACTCAGATTTAATATATAATTCCTTCTATACACGAACATTAGATTAAAGGTTTTTTTTACGTAGAATGAATAATGGATTATTTAATCTTTCATGGAAAAAAAAGAATCGATAATTTGCTCGCAAAAATGAAATTTTAGTAACTAACTTTGATATTGTCTGAGTTAATATATAATGTAATAATATTATATAAAATTTGAAAAATAAAAATAACTCAGCAAAGAAAATTGATATTGCACATAAGTAAATTTGATAATTCTTTTTCTATACATAGAAACGTTAGATTAAACGATTATTCTTTTTGACATATGGAACGAATCATTTTATCTTTTGTTGAAAAAAAAAATTCAGTAATTTGCTCTTAAAAAATTTTTTATTAACTTATTGTGAAATATTGACTTATAATGTAACAGTTATGATTATATAACGTAATACCGTAATACATTATCTATACGTAAAAAATTGAAAGATAAAACAGCTGAACAGAGAAAATCTCGGGAAAATCAATATCGTCTAAATTGTGAAAATTGTACAGGATAACAGTATATGCCAAAAACATAATTATTTATCTTAACGCGTGAACTGTTTGGAATATTATTGATTTTGATCATTTATAGTTTGAAAATATTTTTAAAATTTTAAATTTTTGAATTTAATTTATCTTCAAACTATGCTATTAATTAAAGTATCATGATCGCGAGACATTCTGAAACAAATCCAGCTATCTCGCAGTCACGGCGATAGTCCGTTTAAAACGTAACGCGTTTTACTCCAGAAACGTTGACTCAGCTATTTCGCGAATTACCCGCTTCTATTTTATGAAATGGCTGGAATAATTATTAGTTGGATATATCACGTGTTTAAAGGGGAGTATTTAAATTCAGATTTCATTTATTCCACGAAGTGTTAATTCCGCTGTTTGTTAACGAAATTAATTTTATGGAATAGAGATATACAGTGAGTATAATTCTGCATATGTCGGCAGAGGCGGCTCCTTTACTTATTCTTATACTTATCGGTGAAATTTCTTTTTTTTTTATACTGCTTGCGCTTGATGGTGGTTGTTAATAATCGTTAATTTACTTTGGGCAAAAAAATACGTCAGCGTCGTAAGTGCGGGAAAGGGAAAGGTGGCGGGCAAGACATTACTCAAATACTCATTAGTACGGTCGAAATAAGCGCACGGTTCTGACTGCTATAATTAACGCATGAGACGGCCGCCGTACAGCTCGAGCTCTCACGGATGCGTAAGGGCTGTCTCTTTCAAGATAGTGTCGCCCGTCGAAAGAACGTGCAGGCGTTTCGGCTCGGTGTGCGTAAACGCACCAAACAGGCATTACCTGTTTTAATTAGCCACGAGACTAATGCGGGATCGACGTGACCAATCCGGAATTCCAGCGTACTGTGGCCGCCTTTCCACCTTGTGGACAAGAAGATGGAAAAGGCAGGAGAGAGAGAGAGGTGCGCGAAACGCAGATGAAGGTGATTTCTGCAAGATAATAAGAGAGCGGATATCGCGTCGGGGATTGCGACACAGCAACTTTTCAAGCGAACGTTTATATTATCGATAATAAGTGTATCTGTACGTATTTGAAAGCGTCGGTAGCCTTTTAATGTCTTTTTATTTTCTTGCATCATGTAAATTATTCTTTTTATCTTTTATTTAAACCCAGAAGAACGTCAACATCGAAGCTGCAACGTGCGGTGATTATGTTCACGATTACTAATTTTTTTCGTCTTTTTCTTTTAAACTGGAGTCCCATTTGCAGTCTTATTTAATCAAATGGCAATTATTTTTTGCATGATTATACGACCATGATTAGTTTTATCACTTCAATGACTACATAACAAAATGAAAGAGAGTTACGCTTCATGATATTCGCGTATTCACGTACGCTGCATAATTATTAAGTACACAACTAGCTATCTTTGTGAAGAAGATTTTTTTGACGCCATTCACGTTACTCTTTGAATGATGCGATCGCATTAAGAATCATGAGAAACGTTCTCACACGCGGTTAGCCCGGCCGTTAAAATACGAAAAGAAAACATTAATTAGAACGTAGCTTAAAACCACTTCCCGGAACTGAGCGATCAGCGGATCTGATGCATAACGCCTTCGAAAATTTATGACGGAGAACTTTCTTAACAACCTGTAACTGGTGCGGCGTGCTTAAAGCAGATTTCAATTGATAATGCCTCGCGCGCGAATCGGGTACGAGGGTTCTGCCAGGAAAGCGAGCGAGATCTGGCGATGAGGAATCGCCGTAATTTCTTCCGGACAAGACTACTTACTCTCCGCGATCGCTGCGGATTCGAAAGAGCGAGAGAGATCTTGGCGCGAGCGTAGCGAGAAAGATTATGGATTTGCGGCAAATGAACTGAAAAGCGGCGAGATTTCCATGAAACTTAAATATATGCCAAGAAACGTCTTCCCATTCCTGGATAATCCGACCGTTCGGACAGAGGGAAAGGAGCGGGACCGCAAAAAAAAGGAGCACGCGAGCTATGGATGAGGCGGATACAGAGAAGCGGTAGAAAGACGACGTGGTAGAAAGGGAAAAAAATAGTGGGAGATAAAGGCGAAGAAGACGAAGCGGTTTGAAAAGCGCGTCAGTACAGTCGTTCGGACACACGAGGTTCTCTCATTAGCGGATCTGCATGTCTCGGTCCTCAATTATCTCATTTCTCTACCTCTGGTCGCTACTCTGTTTTCTCTTCGAAATTCCAGGTGGACGTCTAATACAATATAACAGAGTTCATTTCGTGCCAATTTGCATGTACCGTTGGCTAATTTCGCGAAATTAAATTTGTCGCCGCGCCTTTCCTCCAGCACGTGCTCCCCGTTTGTCGGTCGGTCCGTATCCGATTCAACAAGGATCTGTCGCCTGTTCTTGGCGACGTACGACGAGCTGCTGAACAATACACCGTGTCCAGCGTCTAGTTATCTCGGATATTTTAAATTTTCTTAATAATCAGGTCGATCGAACTACGATCTGCTTTTATAAACAGACTTTAATAAGTAGACTGGCATTTATTTTTATTACAAGCTTTTGCTTTTGCAATCGAGGTCGTGCATATTATTTATGGGTTTAAAATTTACTACGAGAAAACGATCCACATTGGGATTTGTACACGAATACTTGTGGTAAACTCCACCGCCGTCGCGAGAAAACGATCGATAAATCAATTGCATGCAAGACCGCAAGCGCGTGGGGCAAGCCGAGACTCGTCACAAAAGCTTCTCTACATTGTAGGTCGCACAATAATATTTCAAACACCGTAATAACAACACATAATATGTTTTTATTATCATTTCGCAAATTATATGCTACAGATAATTATGTCGAATCACGATTCGATCGCTTTTCGTATATGAAAGAAAAATACAATATTTAATCATTCCACACACTTATACAAATATCAAAAACAGTTATCATTTATATAAATAGATATATCTATAATTTATATATTACATTTGTCAAAGTTTTATAAAAAAATATCTCATTATGCCAGACAACATTTATATGATTGAAAGACAGAAACAGGATATTTAATTTTGAATTTACTATAATATGAGACAAAGATAAGGCGTGATTCATTTTATTTTTAAATTAATTTCAAAGAATTTTTATTTAAATTTCTGAAAAAAAAAGACAATTTATAGGCACAGTAGATCTCTAATATAGATTGTATTCTAATGACCCTTTGAAACGCCGTTAGGTCGGTAGTGCTTGAAAAGAGCTCTCGTAAAATGTTCACAAGGTATCCGCGGAAAGTTACGAATAAAAGCCAAGTCTCACGACCGTTTTCCACCTGTTTCCACCCTCTATCAGAACCCTTTTTTCCTCCCCTTCGCACTCATCCGCTCTCTCGCCCACTCCTCGGGACGGTATTCCACCGGTCAATACAATACATGGGTCTCGCACTAATGACGTTAAAACGCCGAGGGATGGTGGTAGGGCCTGTGATTTCTTCGTTGGTATTTCCGGAAGAAATTTAATTTGCTTAATCGGCGTTGGGCCAGCGGGATGGGAAATCACCGGCGCAAAGTTTGAACAGAGTTGTACTCTCGAAAGGAGAAATTTCATTGGCGTAACACCAGTTTCTTCGACTATGTGCACGTCGTTGATCTTCGCAGTCATCAATATTGCTCAGTGTCAAGTACGTGAGAGAGAACAATAAGTATCGCCAGTTGTCAAAACTCTTCTGACGCAATTCTTTTTTTCTCGTTGATTTATCTTTCTTTTTGCTTAACTATATATTCTCTATATATTACTTTTATTTTCGCAGTTTCCACCTTTTCCTCGGTGACACCATTGCCTTGACAGCAATTTTTTAAACACCCGCGCAGTTTGTGTCTTTGCTTCGCGTATTTCTGCGAGCGGAGCGAGAGGGAGGGATTGATTCGGTTTGCGTGGCGTTTCAATGCTGGTGTAGTGTCGTTAAAACGCATTGTGAAATTAAATGCGGCGAGCACGTAAAAGCTGTCCGCGCCTAACAAATGACCCGCCAAACGAGACAGCAAAGGCGACTGAAGCAAGCTACGCTTCTACAGAAACTTTTGAATGCGGCCGGCCATGAATCGGGCAAGACGCCGCCGCCGACGCCGCGCTTAAGAGCAGTCTAAGTACGCGATGATTTTCAGAACTGAACAATCCATGACACCATCGCATCCCTTTCTTTATACAACAGAAAACGCTGATAAATTTCCACCTCGTTAGAAAGCATTCTCATTCTCTCATACAAGCATCATATTTAGCGCAAGCGTAATTAAAAGACATCAAGTTTCTAGTCCTTTATTTCTTATTTCTAAGATATTATCATCAGACTCTTGAATTATTCCTCATGGTTGTACACAAATTAATTTTACTGATAATAATTAAAGTAAATAATTTCAAATTAATCACTTTTAAAAATTTCCATACGTTTTTAACTTATTAATTATTGCAGAAAATTGAAAATATCCGCGATATAGTCATAATAACTTTCTTCTATAAATAATCTGAAATTTGTAAATAAATTGTCTTACTTTTGAGTAATTTTCTTTCAATGAAATCATAACATAAAGCCGTTCATTATCTGAAAACAGTGCATTCTCCTTTATTAGGCCGCCACGTTTCGCTCCGATGAACATTATCCCGTAATAACACGTCGGAAAAGCGCAACGAAATAGTTACGCCCATGGTCGTCGAGCTGACGCGCAAAATGCTTTTCCTTGCGAGGGAATAAGGGAGGGGGTATGAATGGGTCTAAGAAAGCGTCGGCGGAATACAATAATTACTTCACCTCAGATTTACGAGGACCGGGAAATTGAAATTTTCGTGCCACGCCGGGCACAGAGGGGCAATGTGCGCCGTTCGCACGCAGTACAGAACATTTTCAATTATGGCATTATAATTTGTTGCCTCCGTCGTGGTAAAGCTCGAATGCACGGCTGTGCTGCCAGTACGGATTATATTAATTTAATTTCGTCTTCTTTGACCATGTTAGCCGACTCCGTAACGCAGCCTCTTGCGTCGATATACGTATATATGTATATACGAAAGCCGTAAACTAGAAATATTTCCTTCTCTGCGAATGTTCATTAAAAGCTCAGTTAACGTTAACATATCAAGAGATGCTGAAGAGATGTTTAAAAAAGATTCTCTACTAGTTTTTAATTTACCACATTCTTGATAATTCTAAAGTTAAGTACGCTCGATGTTGAACCTGCGGATGCGAAACAATCAACCTTCGGGACTTTATCTTCGATCGAATCGTCGCTCTTGCAAAAGAAAAAAAATAGCTCATGAAAGTAATTAAGCTGAACCGATATTGCCGGGCAACTGCTACGACTCACGTACACTCTCGGGCGGTGGAGAGAAAAAAGATTGGAAGGAACTCGGTGGTGAGAGGGGAGGGGGAACTCCGTCGGAGCTTTCGCTAGGGGCGGATGTGGTCGGCGGCAGGGGTGGTTTGCGCCGCCGGCAGAGGTAGCACGGAAGGCGCAGGGCGCAGACTGGAAAAGGGGCTCTCGGGTGGAACGGGACAGGAGGTGGGGGAGGGGGCACAGGGGGAAAACAGGGGGTGGGTGGAATGAGCGGCTAGTGTCAACACTCGCTCACTTTGTGAACCCGCCAACTCGCTGCAAACCCGGTAGCGCGATATTAACGTTTCCCCCGCACTACGTAGCGTCGAAAATCCACCCCGGCCTACCACCTCCTATCGTCGCGCTTGCCATCCCTCGCGTCCGCCGCCGCCGCCGCCGCCGCCGCCACGGAACGTCCGCGACCACGAACGACCACTTAAACAAACATTCCGCGCGTTTTATTTGATATTTTACACATGAGTCGGTCGAAAATGAAATAACTCCGCGCGATACGTTTATTGAACGACGTGCTTCGTTCAGCGTGCTGGCTCGCACACACACCATGCACACATAGATGTAACACACACGTACGATGTCGTATACGTGCTCGCGACCACAAGCCCACGGTCTGCATATAGATATAGAGTCGTCTCAAACAGACGCTTCTCTTTGACGTCGGTACTTCTTTCGCGAATTGCACAGTCCCCGAACATGGCGTGTAGGCGATTCGATATATCCGGACGCTGCTCCGCGCGTGACACGCGACAGGGGCCACGAAGGGGGGGACGGTCGAGTGTATTAGCTTGAAATGCAACGCGCCAGCTATTTGTCTATTGACGCATTGGAATGGCTCTCTTCGTCGCAAGAAACGCGAGGCAACGAGATGGCGGTTGTTTGCCAAACGGCGAAACGTCTGCTCGTCTGTTTCGTTGCCCCGCTGTCGGGTAACAAACAAATCGATTTACCCATTGCACCTCGTTGGTCACATCGGTGAACGGGTATTACCGTCCGAGCTTATATAGAGTGATCGATTTCTTGCTTTAGGAAACCACTTTCCTTTGTAGTTTACACGTCTCGTTTTACTACTTTTTACATCGGTTTATTTCCCCCACGCACGCGAGTAATCTTTTACAGGTTTTATATACAGATGCAATAATATGTCCTAAAATCGGTGCTGAAACTATATACCGTAATATAACTATATCGTAGTACTGATAATAAAATTCGATAACTCGTAAAGTAACTACATTCTTTGTAATAGCTACATAAAGTATCGCCATTTGGTCTGTGATGGAAGCGACATTAATCCTGGATTTTTTTCTCCGAGATTTAATGGAATTCCATTTGTATGACCGGTAATATCCTGGTATTTAATAATCGACCGTTCCCTTTTACGCTTTTTCCGCCAGGCGCTGGAGTTTTAAATTCGGATGAGAACGCATCGGACGTTATCGACGATCCACGATGTGTGTAGGTGACGTTACACTTTCATCGCGCCTCTCGATACCCCACGGTATTTGGATAAAAAGCGCAGCGCGCGCGAACGCGGAAAAAGGTGCATATAGTATGCGGGCGTTAGACGGTCAATTTCCGCGGCTTTGATTGGCGGTAGCAAAGAGGGAAAACGTTATAACACCGTCTGGCATGACGCTGCAACGCGGAGTGCAATTTACTGCAAACGGTCGCGGTTTAAGCCGATGATAAACGATCATGCTTGACCATGAAGGGAACAAAAACGGAATGACTTTCCAACAATTATTATCCGCTTATCAGCGACAAATCATTTTACAATGACGAAAGTAAGCGAAGTCAACGGCATGGAAAATCAATACCTAAAATGAATCTCGAAAACTACTAGCAAGATCGAAAAGAAAGCGAGAGATTGAACGCGCGCGCGCGAGAGTCCATCACGAAAAGAATCCAACACGAAATTTATTTCCAGCCTGTCAAGACGATTCCGCATGCACCGTGGGTGCCCGTCCCGATCATTACGAACGCGTCCAGGATCGCGCGAAAGGGAGGATTGCCTCGATCAAGGTGCGGAGAACGCAACAGAGAGAACGGTGGAGAGGAGAAGAGGGATGTTAAAGTAAGAGCGTGAGTTCTCCCGTCGGGGTTATCGTTCTTTATTTCTTTTCTCGTTGCTCTCTCCCCCCCCCATTCCCTCCTTTATAATCCCTCTTCGGTGCGAACGCCGTAAAAGCGAGACACGTGTGTGCGTGCTCGATATCCGTTGCTCCACCCACGCATCTGCTGTGAGTCTATGGGGGGATCGGCGAGCGGCGATCCCGATACACAGAAAGGAGCCCGACGAAACCTTGTTTATTCCCAAGATGCGGCGAATATAGCATATATTTTAGCGAACGCCCTAATCGCGCGCCAGTTATTAATATTGCATCCACATTCGAGTTCAGGATTAGGCGCGTATATTCCCCCGCGCTCGAACCCCGCGGTTGTTATCGCGATAATTGATTGTCGCGGATTCGTCACATCCAGCTTTCCCATCTAACGCGACCTCTGTCTGCATTGTCGTAGCATTGTTTCAACGTCTCTCTGTGCAATGCGGGCGGGTCACTGTTGTAATTGTTATCCAACCGGATTATGCGAGTATACCAATGGTTCAGGGCCACGGGCTACTATTAAGCTCGCTATTGTACTGTGTACTCCATACCCATACCCAACGAACTTGTTTCCCAAATATCCGGGTATAGTGCAGTTAGTTATACGATATAATATGGAAACATCTTTCCCGAACGTATTTATATTTCTGTATATAATAATACGTGTCAAAGATACAGATTATTTGAATTAAGTGCAACATTATGCTATTAAAATGGACTTCAGAATTAGAAATATTCAAAGCACACATGCGTATGTGTATATGTTTGAAAATTTTTATGATTCTGAAGTCTATATGTATATAAAATCATTTATATTGTATTTATATTTTTTTTCTTATTATGGCGGCTCGTAAAAGAAAAAGAACAACAGAAAAATTTTGATCTACACAGTCAATTGATATAAAAGTTTCTCTGTATAAAAGTAACTCGATATTTGATATCCTCTTTCAATATCAATAAATTGTTATTTATAGGAAAATGGTAAATATCTTTACCATCATACATCGATCACTGTTCCGTTGAGCATTTAGCGTAACGTGCATGGTATCAATTCGCTTTCGATGATCGGCCGTGAGCATCAACGTGTACGCCGATAGGGAATCATTTATTAATTTTACGATTCGACGATTCACTGCGTTCGGAAGGCAGCGTGAGGTATTAATGGTATAACGTCGGCGCGGGATCATTAATCACATGGGCGATCGGTGCACGATCCATTTTTCGCACATGCTAATCGCGGTTTATTAATATTGCATCGATTACGGCTTACGCGAGGGGAGAATAATCGATGGTCGTTGGATTCGTCATTTGGTTCTGCCTCTATCTCTGTTATCCGCAGATCCGTAAGGATTATGTGTATATGAGCCTTTATCCCGCGATCGGTCGTCGCTGGATAATCGTGCACATGTGCACCAGTACTTACGTCTAAAGCTGGAAATATCTCATACACATTATCCGAACGCTGTATCAACATAAGTGGCGGTTAGTGCGGAAGCTATATGCGAAGATTCTTAAGATAAATTTATTTTCAAGATTGAAATCTCGTGAAGTATTCTTAAACTGGGAAAAAATCTGCACCTATGACGAAGCCACTACGTCGTAAGATTATGCGACAAACAGATATGTGTACATGTATACCTATATAGTTTATTCCCGTATGATATTATTTATTTTGCATTGTTTGCAAAATAATTCTCATTATCTTTAAAATACCGATGTAGCCAACCTCTCGTTGTATAATAAACATTATTGCGGAGGCGGATACTTTTCGCTCGCTGCGCAAACAAGTAATTAATCAACTTCGTACGTGATATGTCACGAAAGGGTCCACTCTGTCTACTTTCGGGTACAAAATCGAGACATATGCTCGCAAGCGGCCGAACCTGGATCGGCTCTTTGGATTCGCGCGACCCTTCGTGATTTAATGGATTGGAATGGGCCAAAGGTCGATTACGTAATTGCTGCGAGTACGGCGCGGTTCCAGGGAAGAAGAGGGAGAAACGGAGAGAAAGGATAGCCGAAACGATATCTCGAACTTTGCGCGAATGCCATGCCCATTTGTCCATGAAGAATGGAACCCCACATTCTGAATCGTACTTTACGAATTGGTTGCTCCGCGCTTACAATGGCAACATCGATTGATTTGAGAGACAATAATGGTTCATCGAATGTAAAAGTCAATCTCGAATTTTATTTATTTCAACTTCACAATAGACTTTTAAATATTTTTTGACATCTTTCTCTAGACATTCAATATAAAGAAACTGGTTAAATATTTAAAACTTTATATCAAATGCGATTAAAACTCATTTATTATTCAGAATTTTGTACTGCAGCCTTGACATAAAAATACATATTCCCGGTAAAACCATGATTTTTAGCGTGTATTAAAATTAAACGAATGCACGCGGGAGCGAGTGTATGCGGCTGGAAAGAAAATATTTATGATAGCCGATAATATCCGGCTCCAATAAAGACGCAATTTGCATAGAATCAATTTTACCCCGCAAAGCTCCGATTTTGATTATGTGACCAATCGATCCGGTAATTGATAAATTGTTATTAGTCCCCCAATATGCTGGGAAGCCGCCTTTCACGCCGCGGACGTGATTTATGAATAATCCTGTCCGTAATCCACGCAGAGGATGGTCCCTGCGAGTACCATGACGAGAAAGCATTAGAGAAGTAGCGAAAAAACGCACACACACGTGGCATATTCTCCTGAGTATTTTGTGAATGTGACATCTTTTATATGCTAAAATTGCGGCGTAGATAAACGTTGCTTAATCGAGACTTTAGCACAATGTCGCACTGGCATGGTTAAATCTGCACGAGAAGAATTGTCGTAATTAATTATTAGATTTATATTGTAATGTGCATTATGTAAGAAAGGCGGTAAGGCACGACGGGCGATCCATCATTCCTAAAGATACGCCTCCTCGATCCGCCGTCACGAATGTACGTACGTCATGTTACCGCGCGCGTGTGTAGATGGTACTCAAATTTTCATAAAAGCGCTTTATCTTTCGGGTATTACAGATATTACACAAGAAGATTGAAAGATATACATTTCTGTAATTAATATATGCATGCCCCCGCCTCCCCCGTTTATTATATAGCTATCAACGTATTAATCAACTGGTATAAACAATGAAAAATAATGTAGCTATTTCAAGTATTTTACTTCAATTTGTCGTAAAACAGTTAATAATTAACTTGAAATGTATTTGCGTAACAATTACACGGAATTTGTGGCTTGCGACATATCGAGACATCACGAATGTTCGACGGACGATTAGCCGGCTGATAGATTGTCTTCGAATCAGTCCCGTAATAAATTGACCGTGCTTACTCATTCTACCGCGCACCAATTTTCCCTAGTCACCAATTATTTTGTTCGAAGTGAATAGGATAGTTAACTAAGTGCCGGAAGACGCTGCCAGTCTTGGATATAGTTTTCGCAAAGACATTTTTGGATGACCGCCAACATGGGACAGGGAGACGCAAACTTGGGACGAAATATATATTTTTACGTGCAGTATTTCTCTTCGTGCTTCTTTCTCCATTGCAAACAAATATATTTTTAAAGTAATATTGTGTAATGATAATTAAATTAATTATTTCAAATAATTAAAATGTATTTTGTGATTAATATAGCTACAAATTTATTTACCATGATAGACTCACGTTTTTAATATTCAAATTTTTTAACGCATATCGTAAACATTAATGCTTTGATTCTTTCGACAAAAAATTTGTCGTTTAAACACGTCGAACGCGGAGTTTTATATAACACACGCACGAGTCTAAAACCTGGCGCCAAACCCCTGAACGAAAATTGAGAACCGTGTAATCGGGAATGCGACCAACGAACTGCGCGAATAATTTCGGTGAAGCTGGTATCGCGAATGTAAACGGCTACTCGGACCCGCCGCCGACAATAATTGAAACCCGCATTCTCCGTGCCCATTAATGTTCCCTTTCTCTTACTTCTTCCAACCATTCTCTACCTCCGCTATTATACCCTTCTCACTCTCACTTTCACGTCTATCACTGTGGTCGTCCCCGACTATTGTTCCCTTTTCCTCTTTTAACAGCGAATCTATGATTTGGAAATCCTCTGCAGACAGCGGGAGCCGGATCGACGATAGCGCGTCCCATAGATATATGGAGTACCCAAAGCAGAAGCTTCATACAAATTGAATTTGCGCAATTACGGGAGTAATTTCATCGGGATTAGAACTATTACCGAAGTATTCATCATGTCAACCTATCTCGGTCGCCTTTTACTTCGATGTTTCTATATGAGAGATGAGAGCGTCTCTATCTTAATTATCTTGATAGTTAAATTCGAACTTAAAAAAAATCACTTATGTAATCTCGTAATTATATAGATCCCTTTAAATATTATGTGCTATGTTTTTGAAACAGTAGAAAATATTTTACAGACATACATATATGTATAGTTATGTTTAAATAACTTCTTACTAAAAGCGTCTCAGAAAATTGAAAATGCTATAGCTATATACCATCAGTTACAATATAAATGTCTGTTGAGACTACTCAGGAAATGGTACCATTCGTATCGCGACTATGCACCACTTCTAAAATTGTGCATATCATAATCTTGTCAAAATCTACTATATCTAGATTGAGAGTATAATTTTCTTCTTGGAATTTTCAACAACATCCTCTTGCAATCTTATAGATAACTTTGCAACAAAACCTTTTTCACGCAAGATTACATATAGCTCGGAAGATAAAGCTTATAGCCCTTCCGTTTCAAGTCTTCTCAAATTTCACCGTGTCAAACCCCGTGTTGTTGGAAGATCACGGACGTTGCAGCGTAATGAAAATCAGTAGGGTAGTTTCGTTGCACCATCGGGCGAAGGCACGCGGAGGATCGTGAAAGGGGATATCGATATCTAGCGGAAAACCCTTCGCGGCGAGAAGGGTCGCGGCCACGTAACACGACGGCGACACTGCGTGTTCTATCTCGTCGACGAGATGCAAGGTATAACCACCACCGGCAAACAGTTGTAAAGAATTCGTGCACCTAGGTCCCCGTTGGTATATGCCAGAGCGCTATCTACCCCGAGCAGCACCCCCGCTAACTACCATTTATCGCGCGCCACGTCGCTGCGTATAATCAATTCCTCCGCCGCGTGGCTCCACGGCCGGAATTTTAAAACTTTTCAGTCTTCTCCTCTCTTCTTCCTCTTTTCCTAAACGTACTTTCCGCGAACGTTCCTCGAACATGCCTTCGACCCCGCCTACGAGAGTCGTGCCTCTTGACGGGCTACCATGGATGAAGAACGGAAAGACCTCCTGCGAGGTTTCGCCGAGTGGCTTATATCAGATTAAGCTGCTGTTTCCACCCTTCACTAATTTCCAATTAATTATCTCCGCGCTGACGCACCGTAAGAATGTCACGCGATTATATTTTCAGAGTATCGCAAAACTTGGGGGGACTCTCTGCAATAAAATTTCTTGCAAAAATTGACAAAGACAAATGTGATATTCTTTGCAACTAATTATGAGCGTATCTGACATAATAAATAAAAAACATGCGTCTTATTATTTTATAAACTCGATAAATAGGTATACTTGCATCTTAAAATATTTTAAAAATTGTTCTAATCAATTTTATTTAAAAATTTATTGAGTTTTTAGTTTTATTGAGTTTAACAAAAAATTAAGAATCATGCTGGAATCGCAATTTTAGTTAGATCAAGTATCCGTTGACTTATCAAAATGTTATTGACAAAAACATAATATATATGTATATGCGTGCGTCAAACAACTTAATGGAAGTTTTATTTCATTTTATTTATGGAAGGACGGTTTCTTGTATAAGACACCGTTTCACGCTACACAATTTTGTGATACGCTAATCCGTAATATTTTACAACGAATTTATCTTAACTAACGATGCTTGAAATAAGAAACGTAGTAGGGTCGCGATAACGGAACGGGTCACGGCGACGAGTCGATATCCGAGAAAAAGGTTTAGAGCCACAAGACGTTTCTCTCTACCCTCTACTTAAAAAGTATCACCCCATCGTGAGGTCACGCTTAATGGACGCGAAAAATATTGCGGCTGGTTAGGGGACAGTAACTGGGGTGGTTATATATACCACATCGTGGTTGCACTTGGCATAGTCCTAAAGCGAGAAACGCGTTTCACAAGCTTCAGGACCCTTCGTGTCGGCTCATTAAGTCCTTTCCATTGTTCAATTTATAATCGCGGGCATTTATTATCATTCAAGGAAGGCGCGAATTGAGCGAAAGACATGCATGCACGCATTGTTGACGATAACGTCAGGCCGACTATTAAACTACTCGGCGCAAAAACGGCCATACCCTGATTATTAATTGTTGTTAAAACCGTAGTGGTATGCACGATTCGTATTTTACAAAGCATTTAATCGATCAAGCGTACTAAAAAAAAAGAAAGGGGAGAGAGAGAGAGAGAGAGAGAGAGAGAGAGAGAGAGAGAGAGAGAGAGAGAGAGAGAGAGAGAGAGAGAGAGAGACACACACACACAGAGATGATTTTTTTTTATTTTAAGAGATAACAATCAAATTATGTCTTAATGTTTCTTTTATTAATTAACGTAATCAGAGAGAGAAGTTTGGCAAAACTTAAAATTGAAATGGAACCGATTTGTGTGTGAAAGAGCGGAGTATAATCAAGATGCGAAGCGCAAAAGACAGGAGCGAATTCCTCCAGATTCTTTGCTGTTTTATTTTGTATTTATCTTTACCGTGCTTCGAGGTTTCTTCCTCCGACTGTTCTATATATTTCGAGTCAACGTTCTGCCTCAACGGCACGACAGAATGAAATGGAGTTATGCGCCTCAGAATGCAAATGAAAATTTGGAAACGTTGCTTTTAGTCTACTCTCGTCCTTGGAAGTATGATATATTCACGAGTAGTTCACAAGCGGGAGCCACGTAAAGAGAATTATAACAGTTGTATGTCTCTCGGAGACAAATTGTATACGAAATATTATTAACCCGCATTTGATACCGCTGTGGTCTAAATATACATTTTTAAATAATCTTATATTCAATCATATATTTGTAGCGTTTATATTTAAAATTTTCTATCAAATATACTATTAAATATATTATTGAATTTTTCTTAACGTCTTCATTTTTTTCTCACAAACGCAAAAGAACACGAAGATGTAGACATCTAAACGTCTTTCTTATCCACCGTTCGAGATAGTTTGATTTATCAGTCTATCGATATTCGTAAGGCGCGATGGGCAACGTGCAGGAATCAAGATAAGGGTGGCCATCTCAGGAGCATATCAAATTGGAAGTATCAGACATGGAACACACGTACGAGATAGACTATATGGCGTCACGCAAAGGGCGAGAAGGGTTGAGCGATGATATGAGAGACTAGACTCGGCCGCGGACTGAGAGGGCAGAAACGGAGGACCGGATTGATTAATAGGGGGTACATCTGTTACCGGGGCGAGCGAGAGGGTGGATAGCAATAGTCCGGAGAAGGGATAGCTCGCAGTTAGCATTAATCACTGCAACACGCCGCGGCCTGACTGTCAGGTCTCGTATAATGCCCATTGGCGCGGAACCAGTCTGTATATATTTCCACCTGGAAACAGAAAGCGCGGGGTCCCGTTCGAGCACATCGGAGCGTATAAACTTGCCGCTTTCTCGTAATTAAGTATCGAATTTCAGCAGCGTCTTGGCAAGTGTTTAGCAAACTGCCGCGAGTTGGCTAGTTTCGTCGAGCATTCAGTGAATCGCTTCGTAACAGACAATATCAACAAGATGAGAAATGTTCCGTATAGTTTAACATTTGATGCTGTTGTCTCTTCGTTAATGAGGTTACAGAATTATGTACATGAGAAATCACATCACCAACAACGAGATAATATTGGTAAACAAAACGCATTTTTGCTTCAGATTGTGCACAAATTTATATAAAGAAAACATTTCTTTTTTGACGCCATAATATAAAGTTGTTTTGAATAATCTGTAATGTTGTGAACGATAGTTAGAAATATTGATTTTGCAAGAATTGATTATTCTCCCCGAAGTGGACTTCGACAGATGTGTAAGCCCCCCGCTGAGCACTGTACTTAAAATATCCGAGATTCCTGGCACATTGCCCCCTCGTGGCTATAATTAATGAAGGGGGTACCGCGTGGCGAGCACGATTATTTTCCGAAGGGTGCTAACACCAGCTCAAAATTTTCTTTCCCCTCAATATATCCCAACCTATCTATTTATTACATTTAATTCAACAGTCAAGTGTATTTATAGCGTTACGCATATAAATCACGTGCATTGTACGTCGCCCGTTAGATCATGCATCGCCATCGCCCAGAAATTGATTTCGCTATACGAAACGTAATACATATGCGGCGTACAAATCCCTACATGCATTTATAAAGTATGCTGAGATTATTAGATATTTCATTTTGCTGACCATTAATCTCACTGTGAATTGTGATGTGTTCCATTATGCGCACGCTACGTGCATTGTATTTACTGACCATAAAGGGAATAATGAAAATGCATTTTATATACACTTTTCTAAGAATAATTTTTAGATTGTTAAAATTGTGTACGAATTAATTAGTTGTTATTTGTTTATCTAGAAATATTAATTGGAAAGTGCTGTTATAATTACTATCCGCGGTGCAGAACAGTGCTACTGCCCATTTCCATAAACCTCAATTACCGTGGGTAGTTCGTCACGTGGAAGACGTACAGATGGAATATTCGCGTTCAATTCGAGCCGGGTTGATACAATACGAATTTGCGGTTGCACCATTGTGCGTAAATTGAAATACGGCAGACTGATCGTATATCCAGAAATCATCAATTAATGTCTTTTACGCTATTTAAAACATCCCTGTTATATCGCACACATCAGCAGCTTATAGCGTATCCTTTTTATATATATCGCGGTTTGATTATCCTTTTTCTTTTACAAACTAGCTTAATTAATTGATTGCTTGAGTCAATATATTTTTTCACATATCCAGGAATTAATTTAAAAATCTGCAATGTTATATTCTACATATATTTTCTTAAAACTTTTCAAATACAATCTTCTAAGCTCTAATTTTGACATTTCTGCAACAGAATCAGCATGTCATATGAAATGAATGTCGTATGAGATAAATATGTATAATACATGTACTTTATAATTTATATTACAAAATTTTGTTTTTGTATATAAAAAATTAATTATTTCGATAAACATTGATATAATTATTAATTATGTTTTAACATTTTAAATAGATTTTTTTATATGAATATTCAATACCAATTTGCATATTATGTTTGAAACATTGACGATGACATTCATGTTTAGAGCATGATTGTCCTATCCCGACTTGAACAGAATATCTGAATACAGAATAAACTATATATCCGTGGATGAGCTCGTCACATGGAAGACGCGCAGATGGAACGTTAGCGTATGAATCGAGCCAGAGTTGTACAATACGAATCTCTCTGGTCTCGCTATTGTGCGTGAAAGGCCGCAATACGTCAGGGGTCTGTAGTCATGACTGTCGTAACGACGTGACGTTTACATCGGTCCCGCGGAAATTACCCCAATTAGCCGCGCAAAATCAGCCTACATCTACAACTTCTATCCAACAATTATGCATGTACCACATGTAAAAATAAGATACACCTAGGAAATAAATAACGCATTCTTTTGTTTGTTGAAAGGAACGTATTGTGTAGCCCGCTTGTGACACTCAAAAATCGTGGAAATAAAAATTTTTTTCTATTAGATAAAGATGTTGTTATTAACATTTAGATCATTAATATTTTCATTAATGTGCTAAATATAATTTTGGTTTTAACAGCTAAATATTTTAATACATTCTTCTTATTCTTCTTATTCTCTTAAAATATGACACATGAAAAAAATGAGAACTATGAAAGTGGGAAATAAAGTATCGGATGTTTCCATTACTTTCATTTTTAGCTTAACTATCACTGTCTCTTCTTTTTATTCCTTTCTTCGTATATTTACATTGATTATACATGTGTATATAAAATATATATTGAAATTATTGCTTTTACATTTTGAAATATTCTCTTTCTTCTGGCGTGCAAGATGACCGTAATATAATGTATTATATTTTGCATGAAAAGCCGCTCAAAAAATAGCATAGCGATAGAACTTCCGCTTAGTTAACTCACAGTAAATACGTAAAAAAAAATCTTAAATACTTTGGAGTTTTAGTTAATCAACAATTTGCTATGTTCGTGTAATTATAAGTAATTTAGAATAAAAATGCTTTTTCTTTAAGCATAAAGTTAACCATTGCGTTATTTGAAGCCTGGAAGATAATCTCCAGCGAATATCTGGTTCGTACTGTTCAGAAAAGTTTCTCCATTAAAATTTTTTTGTTCCTCCGTTGAGTACGTGGAATAAGGAAGATGGAAGGTATTGGACGTAAATAGCATTGAAGGATCGTCTTGATAGCCGTATAAATTTCCAACAAATTTAACATAAGTTTAATATCTCGGTTCTTTTTCTTATTGTCTAAAGAAATAACTTCGGCGTTATTAAAATACCACAAACTAAATAAGTTATTATATTATACTACAATAATTAATTAATATTTATATTTATACAATTAATATTATTTATCCAATAATGAATGTTATGCATATATTGTTCGAATTTTTGTCTGAATAAAAATTTAAATAGTTAATTAATAATCTTAAAAAGATTAGAATATTTAATTTTAAATCTGAATTTAAAGAATTAAGTTTATATATTTGTTTTATAATTAAAAAATATAAATTAGAGAATATATTATTAACGTTTTACACTTTTAAATTTCTATGTCTTAAAAGTAAAATACTTTTTTATAATACTTTTTTCTCAGAACACAGTAAAATTAACATAAAAAACCAGGCAAAGTAAAAAAACGTCATAATATTGCTACACTGAATTCGCAAAAATGATGGCGCAAACTTGACGTGAAATAAACTTGTGCAACGACCATCATCTCTACAATAGGATATTTTTACTCGTTGTGTGGAATTATTAATTACATTTAACCACAGAATTATAACTATAGTCTTTATGAAAAAAAATAAATAAATAAATAAATCCTATGTAGATATAATAATCTTTAAATTTTAGAGATGGTTCCATGAAAGAGGCCTCGTTTAATTTATCGTTCACAGTAATTCCGCTGACAAAAATTCTCGTTGCCAAAAGATACACGAGAGTAAACGGCAAACCGGTGGTTCAGCCGAAGGATGCAAGTAAAAGGAAGAGCAGCCGAAGTGTGTCGGGGTCTGTATATAAGTTTAGTCTGCGACGACGTACGGGCACCATGTGTCCCACGTCAGAAAACATCCACAAGAAGCTTACTGACAAGTTGTCAGCGCGGCGTCCACGCGTTTGAGGGCCGACGAGAGACGTCAGGACGACGCAGTGTAAACACAGGAAGCGACGACGAGGTAGAAGACAGCCCTCCAGGAAGCAGTGACCTCTTCTGATCGTTTTCCCCGTAATTTTTTTCCCACGTCGGTACTTCCACGTAGTGTGCAGTTTCGTTGATCCGAGCCCCGTCTAAGCCGGTGGATCGTTGATAATTCACATCTGCACCGGGCGGCGCGGATTCCCGGGTGTAGCGGTACGAATTTATTCGACATCTCCACGCGCGCGGAAGAGATTAAAACGTAAGCGGAAAAAACGAGAACGGGGAACGACGGCCGCTCGTCTGCGTGCACGTGGATATCGGTGACACTCGTTGGAGCACCAACCAAGCGCTAATTGCGACCGACGTGGGTGCTAAAAGGCAATATCGAGCAGATTAGAATAAGTTGTTAATACCATTTGATATCGTGTTTTGGATTCTAATACATTTTGCTGGCATGGTTAGTTAATTTTAAGAATTGACTGTGGTATATGCAACTAAAAACTATATAACAAATTTTAAAGAAAATAATCTACAGTAAAATTTTCTTATATTTGAGAGATTATTTCATTTTAATTTTATTTATATAATTTTTTTTATTCGTTTTTTGTAAGTAAACATAAAATTGTTCCTATACACATGTAAATCAAATTAAACAGAAAGAACGAAGATGGAAAAGAAAGACAGTGAAATAACGTGGCACGCAAATGTTCATCTAAAGTACGCTCATCAGATGACGCAGGTTGATAAGTACATTCCCGTTATGCGTGCATTATGGGACCTCACATCGACAGCGCGTCGTTACAATCTGTTTATACTAGCCATCCATCGGATCTCCATAGCATTCGGTGAAAATCGCCAATTGCGCTGCGTGGGGTCTACCATTTCGGGATCAGAGGTCCCAGCGATATCGCACATTGACCTGTGATCTCGTACTTCCCACGCAATTCTACCTAGATAGTACAGATACTTACGTATTATCGAGAATTCCACATTGAATATACTTATTTTTAAATTAGAAATTAAGTTTCGTGGAGAAGAGCCACCTAATTATCGCAGTAAAAACATAAATTTATTTTGCTTAATGTAATACAAAGTTAAATATTTTTTATTTACGATTACTAATTGTAATATTTTCTAATAAGAAATATCTGTTACATTTAATACAGACATGCGTTTGTATACCTTGGTTTGTACTGATGTATGTGATATATTTGATTTCCTCATACGTACGAAAACATATGTCCTTTCATGATGAAATTCAGCATGAAAATCAAGACATTTCTGTTCAGAAACTTATAGTATGTGGGAAATTTAAAACTTTCTTATTCATGCGTTACTGCTAATCGATTGGCAACATACCGCATAGAGTTTGCAGTTATAACGCACTTTTCGAGAGGGACACGAACAAGTCTGAGCACACTCAAGTGTAATATTGTCACTCAGCCTATTACATAACTGCCATGAAGTAAAGAGGATAGAATCGAATACAGTCTGATATTTACTTTTAATTTTATGCACGTGCAATTGTGAGACTTTATTTAAAAAAGAGAGCATGTGTTATATATTCATATATTATTTTTCTTAACATCAGTCGTTTATCAACATTTAATGTACCGTATGCAAAAATAGACACAAAATTTGTCGTTGCCACAATAGAGAACTAGTAAAGTACATAAATCAATGCATCCGCAACGAATTTATTGCTGACAATTTATCATCTTAGCTATCTAATCCGGAATTGTCTCGACACAGCGAAGCGCGCGCGAACTGTTGCGCAAGCATTGAAAGGTAACGGAGGTCGGTTTCGATCGCTCGATATAATCCGGATTCGCGTCGGTCTAGAGGTCACAGGTCGTGGGGTCAGGTCGTCGCCAGGTGTAGCGGCAGGTATACAGGGGGTTGACCTGTAAGGGTGCAAACGCGAGCGCCTTGCAGTCGAAACGGGAACTATCGCAACTTAATATCGATCCGGTAATTCTCGCGTAGTCTGTACTTCTCTCCCTTTCCCTCCCTCCCTGCTGTCTCTTTCTCTCTCCTCCAAATTCCCTTCACCTTCGGCTCTGTTCGCTGATTCCACCCGTCCGTCTCTTTCTTTCTTCAGCTTTCTCCCTCTTTCTCTTACCGTACATATATTCTAACTAGCTGCCTCTCCCCATCTCCTTTTTCCCCGCGATGGTTAGTTCCTCACTTTCAAACTCCCAACCACCGCGAGAGAGTTAGTCGCAATCAATATGGCATCCTACTTATCTCTATGCCGAGAGTTTTCCCTTCTATCCTCTCGACCATCGCTCTGGCTTATGTCCGTAGCTTTGTTATTGGTCGCTGCTTAAAACTTCAAACTCTATATTCGAAACGAGAATAAAAAGTATCGAGTTTCCATGGACTACTTGAAATGTTCGACATCTTTCTTTTTCTTTGTTTTTTGTTGTGTCTTCTTGTCACAGAAACTGAGACCACCTATACAAGATCTACCTGTCCGAATTTTACTTTTGGTGCTTCTGTTTACTTCAAACGGAAATTTTATCGTAGGAATGTAATCGATGATTACATGAGTACGTTGTTATAGCAAAAATTGTGGCATTTCTATTCACGATGAGGCTCCGCATTTTAATAAATGCGTCGGTAGATTGCGGTGATTCGTCGTTCAAAACAGACGGACAAATGCCATTCGGAGCATTCTCAGGAATTTTATCGATCGCTTCGGATAGACGTGCGTATGCGTGCCGGAGAACTGGGAAGGAGTCCTGTTGCCGCGCGCGGCCGTCTTTAGCTTCACGTGTTTCCGGTTGACGACCGATAAAGCGTGGCCGATTTGGATTGCGTAACACGCCGCACGCTCATCTACGCACTCCGTGGAATGTTGATCGAACACCGATAAATACCTGTGTTCTACATGCACACGCAGCACATTCGTTCGTCGTGGATACCTTGCTGCTTCGGCTTACGAACAATACGAATAAACAAATTGCAAGGAACGATTAATTGTAAGACTACGTGGCGAAATCTAAAAGCAATCTGTTACAATTTGCGTTTACAGTAAATTGTTGGAGAATGTGAAAAGATATTTAATATTTGTATTAGAAATAAACAAGTTTTACGATTTGGTGGTTAAATACGCTTCGTTAAGTAAATGATGATTATTTATGTAATTTGACATATCTTAAAAGGATCTTATCTTATAAAATCGAAGTTGAAATAGCTTCAGTCACACTGTATCTTTAATATTAATTTTCTTTGTTGATACGCGTGCCGCTCTTCTTTATTTGTTCCGTCTGGAAGAGGTAGATATTAGATCGTTAAAGTTTAATAGATCCTTAATGATTACCGAAGACGAGGTCCGAAACGTGGTTCCGATTCATTTACCGTATCTATAAAAGTTTACGGCATACGATAAATGTTTCTCGCAATCTTGTCGCTAATATCACCAGAGTATTACTTGCGGAGCGTACTCGTAACCGGGTTCTTGTAAGCTCCTAATCTCTCTTCTAGATAAAATACGTGCAAGTCAGCCGAGACAAATATCTCCCCGAATGCTCTTCCACCTACATTCGCTCCTTCGCTAATCCGTCATTTAGCCCGCTGTATTAGAAACGTAATGAATCTTCAGCGTTAACGAACCCTTCCGCGTTTTCTAGCCGTCCGTCGCGAACGAGAAACGTGAGCGATGGATCGGGTCATGCGAGGAGGCATGCGGCGTCGAAGATTAGCACATCAAAAGACCGCGGCAGCAGCGCTGCGAAATAAATCAATTAATGCGATGTCGGGGCGAGTTGGTACCGTCTCGCGCGCGTCGCGTTAAGCTGCCGGATGGATTGACATTTTTTTTCCCTCTTCCGAGTCTGACGGCACCACCCATAATAAAAGCCTCGACGGGATTTTCGTGTCAGTCGACGGCTAAATAAACTTCTGAACGGTGCGGTGCCAGCCGGTATAGGTGAGAAACACTTTTTTTGCTCCGTCTGCCGCACATACACACACGCACGCGCGCGCGCGAGAACGCAGAAGCGGACCGGACGCGTCGGGAGATAAAATGACGTGCGTCTGCATCGTCATTCGTGATAATGGCGATGCAACGTGCATTGCGGGCAAGGGGGCAGGGCAGGTTTAGGAATGGGCGACGGGGCTCGTTTTCGCTGTCATTTCAACGGTGACGTGCGTTATTGTTTCGGCCGGCATGGGCACGTCGACTTAAAAAATGTAATCTATCGCAACTCGCGACACGGTACGTTTTGCGAAACTTGGATTCGTCCGCGTAAATGCTGTCGTAATTATTTCCTGGATTTTCTGCGCGTTTGTTTCAGAAATAATGCGATTGTATGATTTTATTGACGATGCCTCACACTCTATCGGATAATCCGCTAATAATATTAAACGTGTACAGTATTTTTGCAAAAGAATCGCCGATTTTCATGATGTTGATTTTATTACAATCATTTCTCAAGCGATAGAAAAAAAAACAATAATATTTGAAACATCGAAAATTTTATAATTTATGTTTTATTAATATATTTTAAAATTGAAACATTATTGTGTCCTAATATTTGAAACTGCTTGGCAGTTATAATATCAGCGCGAGATTACATTTCAATTACATGCAATTCAAAATAATAGCGCAATGTCTTTACAATTATTTTACGGTAAAGATAATCAATTCTCCCGTCTAGGGAAATTATTAACCAATTTATATGTAGAGGCTGTTGAAACTTCTAAGCGACAGCTTGTCTCAAATATAAAGAACGGTAATTACAATGTATCCACAGCTTGTCCTCAAAACTTGGTTAAAACCCTATTCTAACATATTGACAGGGGAGAGTTGCCATGGCCTCGCGATGCTTTACGACCCCATTGAAAACTAGCAGACTACTAACTATACACCCGGAAGGAGTTAATCGACGATATTCGCTCGAAACTTTGCAACTTTTGCACCGCCTGCCATGCGATAGGTATATACACATTACGCCTCGTCGACGACGGTAAAAGTGTCACGAACTTCCGCATTATTTACGATAGAATTTCCTCTATATGTATATAAACTCCCTTGACGCCTGCTACTTTGTGATTCGCGCAGCTATACGAACCAGTTTGCGTTTGATCGCTAAACGCTTTCTATCAAAGTCAAAAATACATTTTTTGAGAAGTAATATTCGCTATCGATAATCTGTCAAGACTCAGAATAGTACATGATATGGATATACATTATTTATCTTGTTTTTTATCTCTGATATTTTTATTTACTTCCCCTGCCAATTTAACGCCAAATATAGAACCGTCAAATAGAAAATAGTTCTATCTAGCTATAAATAGTTGTCAACATTTTAATCGGATGTGCATACAGATCGATATCTTAAAGGTATAGCACTTTTCGCACGTTCGTGACCTTTGTTTCGCCAGAAATCCGTAAATACACAAGATTAAGGGGATACATCGTCGGGTAACAACGACGACTTGAGCACGATTTGCGCGCTGAACTTGCCCGTAAACAGCATTGATATGACAAGGATTTACATTACGTTCGTGCGTATTTGCAGAACGTGCGTGAACATAGAATATCTCTGTCTTCTTAACAAATACTTGCGCTTGACGAAAAAGCAAAATAGTCCTTAATCAAATGTTATCATAACATTATAAAAAAGTATCTTGTCATTGTCTCTAATTATGTCAAAATACTAATAAAAACCATTATAAATCAATTGTTTATCTGCTTATCATTAGTATCTCAAGACAAGATATAGAAAGTAAGTATACTTATACGTTGCAAAAGATTCGATATGAAAAAAAAAACGCGCACAGTATTATAGCGATGAGTACGGCGAACGCGTAAATCGTCATGTTTATATACTAAACGACACTCCGGGGTGTCGCCTTCGGCGCGACGGTTTTCGCGTTATTTGCGAATCGTGCATGCCCGTAACGTGCAACGTGGGTCAATTGCGATGCAGCTCTTGTAGGAGAGGCACGAGATAGGTGCATAGTCGAGCGAAGTCGGAGAAAGAGGGGAAGGATAGAGAGAGGGATATAGAGACGTATGTCGGTGTGTGAGCGCAGCGCGGACGGAAACTGGATTGGCGAACAGATGCGCAGCACGATCGCGAAGCCCGATGTATTGCGTTTGCTAATCCCCGACATGGCTGACAGTATAATACACCGCTTTGCAAACAGCAGCAACATCCGTGCCGGTGGTGCTATTGCTGCCTCTCGCAACCCCTTCGGCGTGGCTCTCTCGACCTAGGCGAAATACGTATGTATTACTGGGTTCCGCGTGGGTGTACCATCGTTTACGCACGCATATCCGCGCACCTACGTGAATAGTCTAGGATGCACTTGTACGTGGCTGTGTGCGCATTTACAAATGCGCACACGTGTAAACCGGTCGGGTGCAGCGGAGTCGAACGAGGCAGCGTTTAACCTTCCAATCGACGACGACTTCGTTCGCATGCCCTTTCTCTCGTTCGTATTATCCCTCTTATCCACGCGTTCTTCTCTTCATATTCTGCTCTTTCAGAGTATTCTACAAACTACTACCCAATTGTCTCGTAGAACGCATCGCGGCTTCCGGGAATGTTTGCACGTCTTTCCGATCCTCTTCTCGCGAGTAATCGAACGTAAGAATATCGATAAGTCGTGAGAAGAAATATTTATTGGTATTTCAATTACAAAATATTTCGATTCTTCTCGAATGTCTAATAAACCAAAATTCAGAGATTTTTCCGTAAATTTTTTAAAATAAATTTTTTAAATAAATTTATGGCATTTTTTCAATATTTTTTTTTTAATTCGTTGCGTTAAGACCGTCGCTATTCTGAAAGAGAAAAGCACTCGGTATCCGGCAAAATGCATTCAATGTGCACAATAGCTCAGCAGCAAACCTGTGCGCGCCGCGAAGCATAATAATTTCATTTTCCCTTCCTCGGGGCATAAGACAAGAGTGGAAAAAATGCAAGGCGACCGTTGACAAAACCTACGGCACGTCCCGACGGCTCTCGATCGTTTCGTGCGGTACTCGGAAGATCCTCTCCTCCGGGTGCGCTGCGTGAATCAAAATAAAACGGGCGACATTCGGAAACGCGATTGTACAAAAGCGGGCACAATGAACCATTGAGGGTAGGAATCGAGATGAATGTGAGCCAGCCTTGGGGCCTCTTAACGTGCGTACGCAGGCACTCAGTGTCTATTGGGCACGACAGGAATGGAGGACAAGCTTTCCTGGGAACCAGATGATCTTGCTCGTAGAACGCGGATCTCGAGTGCCTCGGGCTTGTGGGCATCGAGTGCACCTATCGTTAATAAAAAAGTGCATCTTGCGGTGAAAAAATGTCAAGTGAAAAGGGCCATGACGTTCTTCTCGATCCCATCAAATTGGGATATGCGCGCTTACCTGGATAGTAGAGTACCTCTTGTACACCCACTATTCTTTTTATGCTTTATTATTTAAAGGAGAAAATATTTTCTACGCGCTATATATAAATAATATATATGTAAAATAATATACGTATAAGGAAAATTTGTGTGAGTAGCAAATTAATAACCTAATAACAATTTCTGAACTACATTTATGCATTACATTGTATAGATTATACAATAACATTATTGTTCAAAAAGATAATAAGATTGAGAGCATAACGTAAATCAATACTATATGAAATTTCACGATGGTGCTTCTTGATCGACAAGGCGCCAAATGATAAAAACTTCAGCCAGACTGCTATCAACGTTATTTCAAGCCGAGTAAGTCTGATCTCAGCTGCTGATCAAAGTGCGCGATTTCTCCTTTCTTCCATCTCTCGCTGCTTGACGTGTATTGTCTTCAATTCAAAAGCGACATCGAGATATTATCGTATTGTAGTCCGGGTTTCCGTTGCAAAACCTTTTATATCGCCAATGGAAGCTTTCGTTTATCTCGGTCAATAAAGTTATAAAGTTCAGAATTTTAGTTAAACGTATCTGGTAAAAAATAATTCTCAAAGACAGTTGCAAAAACAATTAACAATATACCTAATATATATGTATATATGTATATTATACATTAAATTTCTATTAAAATAATTTTTTATACTGTATATAAATATATTATTAATAATACAATTATATATTAATATAACTATATGCTAAATTATGTAATGATTAACTGAAATGGACGTGATACATGCGGGAATAATTAATGCCTCGCTAGCCGGGTGCCGGCTTTTGTGTCATAAAAGGTAGCGACCGCGTAAAGCTAATTATCCTCCATGTCTGGATAGTTTTAATAGCTCAGAATGTGCGAGGGCGTTTGAAAAATATGTAACTTCGTCCTTTAACTGCCAACGTTATGTTTCTGGAATCCTTTTACCCTGCGCTACGCAAAGGCGTTAAATGACTGATAAAGCCTCGTGAAATTCAATTAGGATCTTTTAATATTTATCGACGTCCCGTTGATGAAAGTCGGCCCGTAGCAACAATATTTTATACGCTTTCTCCGTAGGTACACGGTCTCTCTTGATAATTACGAACGTTCACGACGATTTATCTCCCTTGACACGAACATCCCGTACGCTGCACTGCACTGGCGTGAATCGGCCGTAATGCAGACCTTCAAAGAGCATGCCCCGACCGAACGCGCGCGTATGATTTTTACAACTGCTTAATACGCGGACACGCGTGTGTGTGCGATGAATGTCGGAAGATTCTCCGAAGTGAATGAGACATAGGCTGATACATAAAATACGGCATCGTTTGATAAACGGACGTCGAGAGCGATGAGATAATGGTGCTTGTAGAGCGATAGCGTATCGTTTCGACTGAATCGTTCTGTTGTCGACGGATCAGCATCGTGAAAAAAAGCTTTGGCGAACACGAGAGACTAATGACATACAAGCGTCGCGCGGTTGCGGTATCAGCCTATGTGATTATAATAATTTCGTCGATGAAATGATGAGTAAGTATTAACCGTACGTAATGTCTTTATAAGAAACTATCTCACAACGAAATGAATGTCTTTAGTCTTGCGATTCCCTTACAGAAATTTAATACTGTTAAGTGATTATTTGGCTAGTAATTAATTACTTATTTTGAGTATTAAAAGTACTGTTTTTAATGATTTTAATACTCAAAATAAGTAATTAATTATTAGCCAAATAATCACTTACAGTATTAAATTTCTATAAGAGTTATCAGAAAAATAAACGGTTAAAAAAGAGGTTTTATTACTTAATTCAATATCGAGTAAACTTCAAAAATAAAGAGCATCGGCAAGCCCCCTGCAAAAAATGCCCGTTTTCGGTACCTTGATTTTTGAAACTTTTTTTATGCCAAATGGTTACTTATGATGACCCAATAATCCCTGCAAAATTTTAAGAGGAGCATACGCCCCGTTTAAGAAATATAGGGGGTCAAAGTTGACCATTTCCAATCAAAAAATATAGCAGCTTCACATTTATACTCCAATAATAATGTCCTAAAAAATTCAGCCGAAATGGTTCTTTTAAGATTTTTGGCTGCTGATTACAAATCTGAAGTCAGATTTTAAAAATTCAAAATGGCGGATTCAATATGGCGGACGAATTTTTCTTAAATTCATCGGATTCACTTGAAACTCGTTACTCGGGGGTTTTTGGGGTCGCTGATTACGAAATTGAAGTCAGTTTAGAGAAATTCTAAATGGCGGATCCAATATGGCGGACTGATTTTTTCAAAATTCATCGGATTTACTTGAAACTCGTTACTCGGGGGTTTTTGGGGTCGCTGATCACGAATCTAACGGTGAACTAACTTTTAACCAACACTAAATCTTCTTTGTCACTACATTAAATCTACATAGAACCTATTTTGTCCTACAATGGACCTATTTTTCCTTACATTGGACCTATATTCTACCTAGGAGCGGTGAGCATCGAGCGGACTGAGTCTCGTTTTAAACAGTTCGGCCTAGAGTTACGAAACCCTGAAAACAAAAGACGATCAGCAGATCATCATTTCATACAGAAAACTAAAGAACCTACATTACAACTTGCCTTTGCTGGCTGGATTGTCGATTACATCTTGCCTTTGCTGGCTGGATTATGCATTACATCTTGCCTTCGTTGGTTGGATTATTACAACTTGCCTTTGCTGGCTGGATTATGCATTACATCTTGCCTTCGTTGGTTGGATTATTACAACTTGCCTTTGCTGGCTGGATTGTCGATTACATCTTGCCTTTGCTGGCTGGATTATGCATTACATCTTGCCTTCGTTGGTTGGATTATTACAACTTGCCTTTGCTGGCTGGATTGTCGATTACATCTTGCCTTTGCTGGCTGGATTATGCATTACATCTTGCCTTCGTTGGTTGGATTATTACATCTTGCCTTTGTTGGATATATTGGATCCGCCATTTTGAATTTTTAAAATCTGACTTCAGATTCGTAATCAGCGACCCCCAAAACCCCCGAGTAACGAGTTTCAAGTGAATCCGATGAATTTAAGAAAAATCAGTCCGCCATATTAGATCCGCCATTTTGAATTTTTAAAATCTGACTTCAGATTCGCAATCAGCGACCCTCAAAACCCCCGAGTAACGAGTTTCAAGTAAATCCGATAAATTTAAGAAAAATCAGTCCGCCATATTAAATCCGCCATTTTGAATTTTTAAAATCTGACTTCAGATTCGCAATCAACGACCCCCAAAACCCCCGAGTAACGAGTTTCAAGTGAATCCGATGAATTTAAGAAAAATTAGTCCGCCATATTGGATCCGCCATTTTGAATTTTTAAAATCTGACTTCAGATTCGTAATCAGCAGCCAAAAATCTTAAAAGAACCATTTCGGCTAAATTTTTTGGACATTATTATTGGAGTATAAATGTGAAGCTGCTATATTTTTTGATTGGAAATGGTCAACTTTGACCCCCTATATTTCTTAAACGGGGCGTATGCTCCTCTTAAAATTTTGCAGGGATTATTGGGTCATATAAGTAACCATTTGGCATAAAAAAAGTTTCAAAAATCGAGGTACCGAAAGCGGGCATTTTTTGCCGATGCTTTTTAACATGCATTTCGTCGGTTAAAAATAATTTACGGAGGAATCTCTGCGTGTTTCGGTTTGTTCACAGACATTCGAGAAGGTACTTGTTTCTGCATTAATTTGAAACGCATATGTAAATCGTACAATGATGCATTTGCAAAACGCAAACGGAATGACAAGAGAAGTGCTCGACGAACGTCATTCCAGAAATCGTCGCTGGGACGTCAATCAATATTAATGTACCAGAGCAGTATCTGCAGGTTCTCCTATGGAAATCCTGATGAGCGCGTTCTTGCGTAAAGCTCCGATAAGCAAGAAAACACTGTAACGCCGGTAATTTCTTTGTCGTCTACCGATGCTTCAGCTTGAATTTCTCGCTGCTTTTTTAGCGCTAATTTCGAATGCGCCTTATTGTTTCCTTTATTCGCAAAATTTCCATTTCTTTACTTATAATTGGATACTCTTTGCAGCGTGGCACCGGACTATTATCCATTTGGATAGACGACGATCCGCGCTCAAAGAGTCGTTTTAACGATATCGCCGATGGCTTAAATTACCATATACGGCTTTTATAAAAGGAAACGGTTTTACAAAATAACCATTGTGGCATAACAGGATTTCCAGTAGCTTTCCCGGTTTATTCTTTTCCTCGCGGTGTGCTACTTTTGATGTTGCGTGCTGGAAATGTTTTTGCTCCCGGTTTTTTTTTCACGAGCGACGAGGCACTCTAATTGTCCGTTTTGGTATATTGCGGGCGAGGTTGTGAGTTGTAGCAGAATACGCGGGATAAAATAAAAAATGCATCGTTATTTGGACCCCGAGCCAAAGGCGTTTGCCAGGGCTCTACGCAAGGGCGAATTGGACCACCAAGATGTTAGGAAATTTCCCGGAGGGCCATTGAAATTTCGAGGGCCCGCTTTCGCTCGCTGCATAGATACTCGTGTGAGTCTGATGTACTAAAACTTGTATGCGATTGTACGGCGGGCTCGAGACTGTTACTTTCTCGTTTTCCCCGGGAATGTGCGTACAGGTGGTTATTCGCGGACAGTTCAATCTAAAATACGCGCGTGTGAATCAAGTTTCGCGCAAACCGACGTGAATTCGTAATACGATGGCGAGACGGATACGGAGTCAACAGTTTCATGTTTTTTGCAATAATTTATTTTGATCCATCCTGAATCAATTCTGCGGACACAATTTCTAGATCGCTCGTGGTCTCGTGCGAACGGACGTCGGCGGCCGAGTACGTTAATCAATTTGCTGAAAAGATAATGGTGGTATCGTCGCTGAATCTGAACTAGCGTCGTCATCGTCGGTAGTCGGCGAACGACAGCTTGTAGAGCGATCGGGCGCCGAACGAGCGACAATGTCCTCGCGTTCCCTGATACAAGGCGAGTGCCTCTGCACATACGGCTTTGTCGAAACTTTCGCTCCTGTACACGGGCACGTGTGTAAGTATCCACCAACTACCGAGCCGGGACACCCTTGAAAGCGTACGTTTCCCGGTGCAAGAGGGCTGCCTGGTTATACACTGCAGGCAGGATATTACGGAAGCAGGTGTGTACGCCGCTTAACAAACAAGGAGTGATTAATAGCAGCCTCTCGTTGCCCTCGATAACGCGACGTCGTCCCCGGCGAACCATCCCCCAAAGGCGTCGTAGCCAGGTAACTGCGTTCAACGTTATGACGCGTTCCAGACTGTTTTGCCAAAAGCGCATGTGACAAATTGTCGCCGTTTACAAAACAGTACTTCGTCGCCGCTTTCGCATCGAGTCATCGTGTTCATAAATATGCGGAGTGCATAAATATGCGATCCAACGTGAAATGCTTTGATACTTGCTTGTCATGTCGCATCATTGTCGTAACATTGCGGCACATGTATTTACACAGGATAAAGCCACAAAGCAAATTTTCTGAGGGACGTACAATGAATTAAGCAAAATATTTAATGTTGTATATAAAAGATAGATAATAATATATATAGGTAAAAAAGATATCTAAATTTTATTTACAATTTCTTATTAATAATGTGCTACAATTTATTACACAATTACAATTAAATTATATTTAAATAAATGCTCTATAAATAAGAGACGATAAATAATTCATTTTGAAAATATTTTCATTACAATATGAGCAATGCATTAAGACAATGAGGAAAGTAGTAAAAGAACCATTATAAAACTTTAATTATTGTATATTGCCAAAGTGAGAGAACTCGCGGTAATTTTATATAGTAGTGGACCTTGAACACACAATATCGATTACAATGATTACGAGAATTCGTCGACAGCGGCGTTCCACGAGCAGAGACAAGCGACAAGGACCGATCTGGATCCTCGCTGACGCGCCGGAAATTACATTCCACCGTTGGTGCTGTAATAATGGGGCTAGTGGATGCGATAGGCGAGATTTTAGGGTGTGTCTGTGCGCGCAGGGTCCAGCAAGTTAGTCAAGAGAAAAAGGATGACGATCTTGTTTTCGATAGCGATCGCGGCCCGATCTATCATCCGGCATTCTGAAACGCGCCTCCATGACAGTTCGCAACACCGTAGGGTCGAAGGGCCTGTAATCGACTAAGAGGGAAATTATAGCAATGAAGTTACTCGACCGGGTCGTGGAGGGTAAAAAGTGTCAACTCGTTAAACGATGGCGGTGGATCCAAGAAAGTCCTCCGATATTTTAAGTACGGAAATTATGGATGAAGCGAGGCGTTAAACTACTTTTACTTTATTCTTTAAATTAACTATCGCAAGTTTTACATATAATCTGTAATGAAAAAGATTATTCTGGCATTAAATACGTACAATTTTTTTATTGCACAACTTACCTAATAATAAACCGTGTAAATTATTGTACGACATTAAAGCAATCGTTTATTTGATAAAGCCGATTGTCTTTTTCGACAGGCAAATTCTGTAGAGCTCTTTGTACGACGTTGTTAAAACTTTCGTATAAATTCTGAAAATATTCTAACGAGGAATAGATTGGTCTCGTTGAATGCACGATAAAGACACGTTCAATTTACTGCATTATTCTCTAACGAAAGGTCAAATGGATCAATATGCACGTATGTAATATGTGGTACATCAAAGGTAATAACGCTGCCGTAGGTATTTGCTTCCGCGTGCAGAGGATATATAGCGATCAATCGATTATCCATGTCCTCCTTTAAACGGATATTGGACTATGCGCCGTACGCGTTCATCTGCTTCCTTTAATCGTTATATTTAATGCAAGCACTTTGTTATCTATCGTCGTTCATATGTTATTATCGTTGCTTCATAAGAAAAACGTAGGACGCTAACGCGGTGGACAATCTTTAATGCAGGAGAGTGTCGTAAAACACTTTAAATTGTTTTACAAAAAACTTTTATATATGTATGATTTTTATAAATACATATATATATGTATATATATGTGTATTAAAGAAGTGCGTAGAAGTGTTAAGCACTTTTCGGGTGTAAATGCCGCGAGTTTACGAAACAATGATCGTCTGATATCCCGTCCCTTCTTTTGAGATGGAAAACGTTGGCTGCAAGGGGAACACACCCTGAAAGACTCGAATCACCCAACTGTAAATATAGCGAGAAATATAAGCGCCAAGGGTCGCCAATTCGAATTCATGATCAAATTCGTCTTTCCACCATTAGCAGATTGTATAGCGCTTTTGACTGTCCTTAATTAATTTGGCGAGGCTCCAGTGATCTGTCGACCATTTCTTCCATTACTCGAATGGACTCAATATGGTCACACTAATAACACTCGTCAATGCCAATTTTATCGTCTGAAATAATGATTCGTATATATTTATAGATGATAAGTATAACTATAATAATGTAAATTTGTCCCAAGATAATTTTTACGATAGATGTATCGGGATTTAAAGGATTTATGGGATTAGAGAAGTGAATAAATTCCATTCAGTTCGCGCACCAGTTAACTTTACCAACAGAGAATTGATCGAAATCGCCAAACGCCACGGTGTTATGAGTGTAAAAAAATTTGCCGGCGGATCTGGTGTATCGTCGGTTCAGGAATCTCGCAAATCGATTTACGGTGCGCGGGCAACGAGCGATATCACATCCGTGTCATAAATCAATGTCGAATATGCGTGGTAATCGAGCGTGATACGCTCTCTCATCACTGTGTCGAAGGCAGCCGGTATTAATTCCATGGCCGACTCGAAGCGAAGGTTAAGGCACGTCGGGCTCTCGCCGAGCGGAGAACTGCTCCGGGCGAGGACGTACCTACCGCGGAAAAGAGCCGCGTGGCAATTTCTGCCTGTTTTGCAATCACCCCGCGCGCCGTTCATCCCCATCCCATTCCGTTCCTCCCTCCGAGGGTTCTTTCTTCCGTACCTTCCGTACTCTTGCCGCCGTCGAATCACTTCCCTCTCACTCCGTCGGCCGTTTCTTCTGCTAAGTGCACCGCGTCTCCGTCACCCTGTTCCGCTACTTCGTCGCTGCGTCGTCCTCTCTTCCTGTGTCGTCCGGTGTGCTCCTCGATGAAAAATTCCTGCCACGGACAAGCGAATCGCGCGATAAAAAATAAAGATTCTGAATTTTCGCATTTCGACTTCTATTGCGACCAAAGATGATTTTTCGTTGCTTCTGCGCGATTTCTGATATTGGTAGATATCGTGGAACTTATCAACCATCTATCGCTAAATTTTATCGCTAAATCTTAAGAGGGGAGACTCGTCTCTTTGACCCTTTCTTTGATAATTTTTTATAAAGAACTGAGAGTATTTATTGAATCCTAATAAAATACATGATAATGTTGACGATGAAATGTACAAGAAGAAATTTTTTTATAGTACAAAAAATACAAAATGGCTGCGCTGTAGCTGCTCGAAGTTGTCGTCTAGAATTTGCGCGGGAAAATTCCCAGGTCCTTGTAATGAACTGAAATCAACAAACCAAAATTTTTTCGTTAAATTATGATCCTCCGATGCGCATGAACCTAAATTTAGCAAAAAAAATTTTTTTTTTTAAATAAAGGACGTTTTAAAAAAATTTTACGATTTTTTTTTTCAAACAAATGGCTAAAAATAATATTTATTATAAAAATTTTAATGTAAATTTAGGTTCATGCGCATCGGAGGATCATAATTTAACGAAAAAATTTTGGTTCGTTGATTTCAGTTCATTACAAGGACCTGGGCATTCTCCCGCGCAAAATCTAAACGACAACTTCGAGCAGCTGCAGCGAGTATTTTTTCTACTATAAAACATTTTTTTCTTGTACATTTGATCGTCAACATTATCATGTATTTTATTAGGATTCAATAAATACTTTCAGTTTTTTATAAAAAATTATTTAAAAAAGGGGTCAAAGAGACGAGTCTCCCCCCTTAATGTAAGAAAAAAATAAAGCAAAGAGGACTTTAGATGATAAACCAATGAAGTGATTTAAAAGAGACAATGAGAGTGCGCGGTTATTGGTGCGTATTAAATGGTCAGAAAATTAATATTTAGTAATAACGTTACTACTACACTTTGTTATTATTAAATAACTAAGTTTCTAACAATTTACGCACGAATAACCGCGTCGCACTCTCATTGCCCCTTTTAAATCGCTTTAGTGATTTGACATAAAGAATCCAAGAATGTTAAATAACGCTTCATTTGCGTAAATAATATGCTCTTCCTTTTATTAATGATATGGCGCCACACGATGTAACTTTAACGAAAATACTTTTTACCCCGGCCATGTGTCACCAATTGTACTCAGGACGATCCTGTCAGTATAAAGGATAGTCCTGGATGGTTGGAAACGGTCCAAGTTGAACAGGGTCGCTGTTGTGTGCCACTAGCATCGCGCAATGGGCCGTGCTAATCGCTCTACTCAGAGCCCCTTTGTCCCCCCCGCCCACAACTGCTCCCTTCCATACTCTTTCTCTCGTCCCTCCACCCTTGCAACCACTCCACCGAGGTTCACAATGTTCCTCTGTCCCTGAAATTGCGTAAAATCATATCGGGCGCTCCCCCGAGCGTGCCATACTTTGCTAACTGCCGACAGACGTCCTATGAACGGGCACGCCCTTTCGCCATCTGAGAAAAGTTCCGTCGATCTGGCTCGAAGTTTTCTCAAGACAATGGCACAGTTCGGTTGTCGCGGTCGTTAATTCTCGACTTCACGGATTTATAAATGCTCCGTGGCCCCGCTACCGCGTCGCGGCGGACGCGAACTTTAAAAGACGATTCTACAAATATTTAATCGCGCGACGTCGACGTAACCCCGGCAGCCCTCCGTTTCCTGCTACGGGTGTATTGGAGTCTCTCGTAGTTACAGGATTTTATCCTGTAACTATACGGATCATTATCATAACTTCCTTTTTAATTTACATTTTGCCGAATTAATCCCTGTCCAAAATTTTCCTCTTACTTGATATTGCAGAATAATATCGCAAAGTAATAATACTCGATAACGTTAATAATTTTTTTTTATTCCAATCCGAGTAAAAAATCACCTTTGTTTAACTTACAATTAGCCGGCGGTAATTGGCCTTTTCCGGATCTCAGGAATGAGTAGTCACCGGCTATTCTCTTTTTGGACTCATCGTCCTGCAATTGCCGGAAATCGTTGATCCCCCCGTGCCTTCAATAACGAATGAAAGGTGTGTCTATTCCTAGAAAGAAGAGAAAAGCCGTCGGTAGCGATAAAATCGGTAAGGATAAATTGAATCGGGGCAACCCCATCGATTTGAGGTTTCCTTTGATCTTCGAGGGGTCAATCCTGGTGAACCTCTCCGACGAAACTCGCTAACCTTGTGGTTGGCCCTTGGCAATACTTTGAGAAATCGATGCGACGATGTCGTGAGTTCTTATCAAAGGGAATTCTCTATGCAAAGGACCTTTAACTTAGTACAAGTAAACTTTCCTGTCACTATCAAGCCCAGTTTCACGACGTAAAACGTCACGACAATGCAACTCACAAATAGACATACATCTAAAGTAATAATATACATATTATGCTATCCATAATGTATTTTGAATGTACAATTGCTAATATCCTCGAACTCAATATTACCATCCTAATTTATTAAAATATTTAAATTATTTAATAAAAAATTTCCTGTATGTAAATAGAATTCACATAGCACACATATAAATATTAGTGGAGTAAAATATACATCCAAATGCCTCTAATTGCCAATTTTAACTGTTTAACATGTTTGAAATATCGGCAAATAATTGCGTGCCATGAGCAACATGTAAAATATTGGCCAATAATGTATCGATATACATCCTGCAAGATTTTTAAATAATTTACCTTTCTCCGTGGCAACTTCGATAACTTTACACAGGTTTATTATTATACCTCAACTGCACAAATTGCATCTAATTGATTGATGCTCGATGAACGCAAATGTCATGTAATACAGTGATAAGAGCGGTACTAATCCCTTGAATCTGTCTTTAATGTAAAAAAATACTCCTTAATCGCGCATTAACAATTCATATTGGTACTTCAGACGATATTTTCAAGACGAAATCCGTTACTCCTCGTCGTTTCGTATCTCAAAGATTAGTGTCGTTTTAGCTTTGAGTGTCAACGACGACGACGACGAAGACGACGACGACGAAGACGACGACGATGGTCTATCCCTCTCGAATGATGCTATTGTGACGACCGGGGAAGACAGTGGCGGCTTTGATTACGATATTGTGCGGAGGAGAGGCTCAGACGCGCCGTGACTTAAATCGCATTCATAACGTCTAGCAGAATACAACCGCCAAATCTATCGTCTTGCGCAACACTGTGTCGCGATTTCTATAATATGCAAAAGCATTAAAAACGCGATGAGAATATTTGACGTTTCGTCCTGTTCGAGCTTTATTCCCGTTTCTGGAATTTCTATGCATTTGCATCGTTAGCGCCTATAACTTTGAAAGAAAAAGATAGACCAAAATATATTGAAAAGTGTTCAATAGAGATCGTGACATATTTCTTAAATATATATATTTTCAAATATTTTAATTTCTATTTAAGCATCTTCTCTGAACGATTAGTTTGTAACTATTGAGTTTGACAATGAATTTTATTTAACATTTTGGCGATTGATAGAAAATCGTCGGTGTCCTCTCATTCTTGCAGAGATCGCGAGGGATTAATTACCCGTTAAACTAAACAAAGGCGATTTTATTTATTCACTTGATTAGGGTAAAAAAACTATCAATCTTTATGTTACGTCGTGATATTAATTTGCAATATTATTAAATAAATTGCAATAATTGTATCGCAACCGCGTCTCATTAACTAAACATATAAATAGCGTAACTTAATTTGCAATCTACACTACGTTCAGCCGTGTATTTCCTTTTACCTTGCGGAAAAAAAGCCATTCTCTCCACTTTTATCACGTAATTACGCCGCCTGAAATTGCGAGTCTCGTTTCGATCGAGTCAGTTAAATCGATCACTGGTCTCCGCGCGAACGAGACTTTGCCGATTGGAAATTTCGGCAATTTAACACGGCTTATTCGATTTCTTCAGCGCCGATATTCCATAGCCCTTCATGAGAATTTAAATGGCACGAATGCTATATTGCGCGCGAAATTAACACGTGCACAGTGACATTTATATATATATATATATAAACAATAAGATATTGTTATAAAATCTATTTTGCAGCACACTACTGTGTTATATACATTTGTTACATATATGTATGCAACATTTTCTAACATTTTGTTTTTTAATTCTCGGTGAAGTTATTATAAATTACAATTCGTATTATATGTAACTTGTTATATGCACATCGGGCAATCAGAAAAAGTTGGAACAATAATTATGTCGAACACGTTCGTCATCGGTCAACGAATATTTCCCCCAGGATCGGTGGTACCTTTTAATTTGAGCTCGCACCCGAAAAGTTTTATCCAGTTCGCCGATGGTTGAATGCATTTCGAACCAATTTCCATATCGGTGTTTCCCTTCCAGTCTTCTTGTCATCCTCGAATTTGTAGCGCAGTTCTATGAAATAAGAGGAGATGTGCGGAGAAAAAGAGAGAAGGAATATAACATAAAAAAAGAGCAGCGTGTTAGAATAAAAAAAAAAGAAGCACGAAAAGGATCGTTCTCCGGGGACAAGCGAAAGCGATCGGGACGAGAAAATTACCTTCGATCGGTTGACCTTGGACCCGATAACAGGAAGGACGCGAAAAGAGAAGTATCGCGAGAAAGGAGGAGACATAGAAGAGAAATAAAAAAAAATAACGTGATCATGGGAGAGAAGAAACGAGGAACGAGGTCCCGTGAACGACGGAGGAGCCAACGGAGGAGCGAGAGATGTGGATGGATCGTTCCCGGGGGACATCCATGGTAGACGTGTTCCATGGCGTGCCGCAGGACGTGTCCATGGTGTGTTTCATGTCGTGCTGCGGCGCACCGATGGTGCGGGTTACGGCCGTACCATAGGTAAAGGGCTACGTAGTTGTACGCGTATGTATATATATATATATATATACTACATAGGCACGCCGGACATAGAAATGCCTCCACCCTACCCTCCAGGCGAATATCCCTCAGGGATATTCCCCCTTGCGCAATTAGTGGCCTCGTCGCTGAGTGGTGGGTTGGCCCTTAATTATATCTTTTAAAATATCGGAGTTAAATTGAAAAGTCGCCTTAATTATATCTCGGATACCGGGCATTATACTTCGAAATCCCGTGAGCCTCCCGGCATATCGTTCCGCGCGCCTCGGTGCGGTGTATTGATTTACAGAACCCTCAATTATCCTCGACGCGGAGAATCGTAGGCCTGGTTTTTCTTTCTCCGCTGGCATCGGGAGTCCTTTCTTCTTCTCTGTTTGGTTCTCTCTCATTGGAGCAGTCGGACTTTGCGGATACAAAGCCGATCGTGAATCATAAGCTCCCAGCTTAACGACCCGTATCTTTGAGAAGCGTCGGCCTCCGATGATGAATTTAAGGGTTCTCTTCCTTGTTTCCAGCATCTTTCTAAGTGCCGTTGCAAGATCGAGGATGGAATAAAAACGACGGAGATTTTCTAGTGACGTAATATATCTATATACGCGACTATTTATTGGTGTATATAAATGCAATAATAGATTCATATATCGATTTCTTCCCTCTTCTTTAGACTTACAATCTTTTCCGGGTCATGATATAAATGAAAAACAATGAATTCTTTAGAAGCATCTCACGTCTTTTTCCCTTGTAAACGAAACAGAATCGTTAAAATGAAATGCGTAAAATGGAACATAAATATACGCTTTGGAGGCGCGCGAAAGGATTTAACTAACGTTATTAACGCGGAACTTTTCTCTCGCAGTAAAATCGATGCCTGTCATAAATAAAAGATCAGGCAGCCAATTAGAAACTCTGCCCAAGAAATTAATGAGTCCACCGCCAACGCAGGTCGAGCGTCTTGGCCTCTTGCTTCATTATTAAAATACCATATAAGATTTTCGAGAGCTCAAGGATGGCTGGTGATAGTTTGAAATTTTCATTACGTGCCATATTTAACTGATATCCATTATCATGACCATCCATATAACGGCCGATTTACAAGATAGATGAATGGCCAGTAGAAATTAAAATTTAATTCTAATATTCATCCGAGCCTGCAATTTACACGCTAATCTCACGGTATTTTTAATATTCGAATATTTCACTAAAACAGTTTTTAAAGTTAGTTTTGGCGATGTCGACGAAGTTAGGAGAGCTTAACAAGATTCCATCTTGTTAAAAGTCTAGGGGAAGTTTAAGCCATGAGAAACAGCGTTAAACGCGGATGTACGAGTACCCGGCGTTGAAAAACAGTAAGTGATTAATTGTGGCTCTTTATTTAACTCAGCGAAAGTTTCTCGAAAATTTCCTGAAACCGCTTGCTGGAGAAAATAGAAGAATTTAAGCGCTTCATAATAACAGCGGCATCAATTATTGATTTGCAATTGATAATACAAAATAATTATCTCTACAATATTTATTGTAACAGTATAACAATTTTTGTCTAAATAATTATAAATAAAATAATCTATATAAGTATATTTAAAATTTATAAATAAATTAGACATTTATTAAATTAGATGATATAAAAAAATAATTTTCTACTTTCAATTTTATTTGAGTATATGAGGAAATTGTCGAAACCTTTTGAGTGCTTTTAAAAAGTATCTGCTTTATACAGAAAGCAGTCGTTATTGATTATGCGAGCAGATAACCACGAAAGCGAATGTAACGGGCATTCGGCATTCGCGTGATGATAATCAGTCGGACCGATTATGCTTAATCTTACTAAAGTTCCTTCGCATATCTGTCGTTACACGACGTCTGTACTTCCTTCAAATTCGTATCTCGGAGCGGCCATCGTCGCCGACGTGACACCTGCTACTTGCTACTCGCTTATCTGGCCGGTCTTAAAATCGTCCCAGCACGTGCACAAACACGCGTACATTCGCGCATGTTTCGAGATACTGACACATCGCACACGCACATATACAAGCTACGATTAGGTTTGGGCAGATAAGCTGTTGACAATTATTCGCTCTGTTGAAGTTGCGTCGTGTACTTTGTGCGATCAAAAATGATCATTAGTGTATCGAGACTTATCAATCGCCCTGTCGTCTTAAAATGCGCGATAACGCTGACTAAATAGCTATATCTAGCACACAGGTTATCATATTCAACGCTTGATCGATTGACTTTTAGAAAAGCTAATAACAATCTAAAATCCCAACGCTATGAAATAATTTAATTTATCTTTTTAGTGCTTGATTCAAATAATCTCGTCATTTAAAAGAAAATCGAGATATTATATTACAATTTTTTATTACTCGTAAACGCTTTACGATAAAGATAAACTGATGGGTAAAACGATTAACGCCAAGAACACGGAATGCGGATATACATTTACATGTTTTATAATATTGCAAGGTATTTATAGGAAAGGGTGCATCGCGTGCGACATGCGCTTTTATCCCTCTTCTTTTCCCCGTGTATTTTTTTCCTTCTCGTTTTGCTCGTTCTACTGAAACAGCTTACACCGACTATCCGACGCGACGCTTTTATTCGCTTTCACGCTGAAATGACGGACACGCCAAGCGTGCGTATCGCTATTATTACCGCCAGTCGTCGATAAGCGATCTAGACCGTAAAAGACACCGCAGGTCTGATTATGCACGCCATATTGATTCCGATCACTTTGTCATTTTCCAGCGAACAAGCGCACAAGTGCACAAGTGCCGGGAAGGGATGGTGGTTTATTATTGTTACTTTCGCAAGGCGATCATTATATCGCGGCGCGCAATCCGTCTTTTTTTTTCGTAATTTATTGTCATCACTGCAATGTGGTGGCATGAACCGTTGCCGAGCGTTCCTTCACGTATCCTTGCGTGCAGATGCGGCGGAAACGAGCAGATATTGATGCGCGACCGACATTATTTGCACGAACTTTAACGGATTGCAAACGTGCACGCGATACGCAAGGCTAATTTGCCGATATATCGAAACAAGGCTTTACCGCGAGGTTTTAATGCGTTTTATATAATGTATGCGTGAATTAGTGATTATTTTTTAATTACAGTAAATTATCACGTTTAATCCCGGCGTGAGCGTATACGCGTGTGCGTGTATGCGTGTGTTATATGCTTACGAATAATCTAAGTTATCGTAGAAATGAATTTTATGAATTATGAACATGTACTTTTATTTTTAAAAAATCGCTGATAATTAACGGCGCGATTAACAGTCTGTGAGTGCGAGCACGTATATATTAAGATAGAAAATTAATAGATATACCAAGCTTTTCTCAATGTGTGCCATCATATAGCGCAATTAATTCACCAAAACAAATGGCTTTAAATTTTGCAAAAAAAAAAGATAGAAAAAAGGTATATTTTTTTCGAATAAAGTCCACCGCACATATAGTCAATCAAATATTAATGTTCGTAGTTGTTACATGGTCGGGCAATTTCGAAACGAGCTCGCCATCAAGCGCGGGTTATATGCCTCGGCCATAAATTCGTTTCAACCCTCTTGCACGTCTCTCCCTCTCTCTCTTTCCTCCTCTTCCGCCCCCAGTCAGTCAACCTGGGAATAGCAGTCGTGAAGGGCGGCGGTGGCGGCGGTGCAGGGTACCGGCGAGCAACAGACGAGCGGAATGGTTGCGAGCACCTTCCAGCCCTATTCGCGGGACGTGTCGTACCCGATATTCTGGGTATTGATAAAATAATGAGTGCATTATTAACTCGGTTCGTTCGTGCGGGTGCCGCGGTACGATGTACATCGGCATGCGAGCCTTCGTTCGTATATACATGCTTCCCCCCTCACGCACACGCGATCCAGTCGCATGCCCGACGCACGCACATATCCACAGGGTGTCGGGAAATATCGATCTTTGAAATCTGAAAGTGTTGCGTAGCGTTCCCACTGTGCCGTGTGTTTGACTTAATTAAAATGGTTAGCGACGAAACGCGTGAATCGCGTGAGATAATTAAGTAAGCAAATCGGTACCTGTCAAATCTCGCGAATAAATGCCGCGCGTATTTTCCGCGGAACTTTCAGTTATTACTACGTACTTCATTATGATGTTCTATGCATATTCTCGAGATTTGTAGGATCGCACGCGCGCATTCAATGCAATATTTTACGAAGAGCATAACTTTCAGACACCGTATACATATATATATGTCTACGCATCAACGCCGCTTTCCCTCGTGCACTTTTCTCTGGATAGATGCGATAGGGCAGGAAAACGAAGTGAAATTCGTAAGAGGGTAGCGGCATGTACGTGAGGATATGCGTGCACGCACTATATATTGATCTTATAACTTACCAGTGCGTGTCGGCAGGTAACTCTCACATATCAGGCATAAATTCGATCTCGCGGGCGTCTCTAAATGTATACCTTTCGGCTTGTGTGCACCATCGTATAATTCCCATCTTTTTCAAAAAAGGTAAAAAAAGGGCGCCAAGTACACGCGTGGTTGTTACCTCGAAAAAAACCCAAGTGGTAGTATCATTAATTTTATTCAAAAATAAATAAAATCTATTCTAACCTAGGTGGTAGTAGCTTTATTAATTTTTAAACAAAATTATTAAATTATAAAATAAAAATATTTAATTAAAATAAAATAAATAAATTTTTCTTGTAAAAAACTTGGCGCTGCTTTTTTAGAACCTTAAAAAAGCAGCGCCAAGTTTTTTACAAGAAAAATTTATTTATTTTCTTTTAATTAAATATTTTTATTTTATAATTTAATAATTTTTAGAACCTTAAAAAAGCAGCGCCAAGTTTTTTACAAGAAAAATTTATTTATTTTATTTTAATTAAATATTTTTATTTTATAATTTAATAATTTTGTTTAAAAATTAATAAAGCTACTACCACCTAGGTTAGAATAGATTTTATTTATTTTTGAATAAAATTAATGATACTACCACTTGGGTTTTTTTTCGAGGTAACAACCACGCGTGTACTTGGCGCCCTTTTTTTACCTTTTTTGAAAAAGGTAATTTTGTACTGATATCATGCGTTTTGTAGTGTTACGCATCCTCTTCTAAAAAGGGCATGTCATCTATACGATCTATCGAATCTGTCGAAATATTGTTGTCGCTTTTCCGCTTTTCTCGTCCTGCTGCCGAGAGAGAGAGAGATCATCCTATAAATACTAAATAAATTATATACATGTATAATATAAATATAAATAATTTTAATTACACACACACACACACACACACACACACACTACGTTTACGCGAACGTTACTTCTGTAGTAACTTACGATAATTCCTTCGCGTAAACGGGATTTTGTAGTAACTTACGATAATTTACTCCGCGTAAACGAGTGAATTATCGTAAGTTACTACAGAAGTAACACTCGCGTAAACGTAGTACACACACACACACACACACACACACACACACACACACACACACACACACACACACACACACACACTATCTGTCACGTATACTATGTTTACGCGAGCGTTTTACTTCCGTAGTAACTTATACGATAATTCCTCCACGTAAATGGAGATTCTGTAGCAACTTATGATAATTCATCCCGCGTAAACGAGTAATGCCGGGATTACGATGAATTTAACGTAACGGGACGCGACGGACGCGAAGTAACTTAAGAAATTACGATCGCCGTAACGTGAAGCAGCGTGCATTTCAGAAATGATTTGACAGCTTGGTATGAATAGAAGGTTAAGATTAAGGTTATCTTTAAATTACGGCGATCGTAATTTCTTAAGTTCACGTTACGTTACTTCGCGTCCGTCGCGTCCCGTTACGTTAAATTCATCGTAATCCCGGCATAAATTATCGTAAGTTACTACAGAAGTAACGCTCGCGTAAACATACAGTTTGACAACTTTTACAAGGCAGCATATACGTACGTGTTTGTACGATTTTGTAGATACACCTTCCTTCTTAAAGATCTCTCGGCATCAGCTCTTTACGGTCAATACTTATATATATTTCACTATCTGTCACGACGCGGCAACGGTCACGACTATCACACACTTACACTTATCCTTTTCTAGGTTGTAAAAAACTGTCACGCACTGCGACAGTGCACGAGTGCACTCTCGTGTCAAAAATGGGAAAGTGACACACCAGCCGCCATTTTTGTCCGACGTGGACGTTTCTTAAAAAAAAATTTTCCACATTTGGTCTTTGCATTGCAATATCTTCGCTCGTAGGGCACGTAACGAAAAAAAAAGACTCTTATTTATAAATCAAACCCCAAGCTATCGATCGAACCTACTTAGAAGTTGATCCGTTCACTCGTTATTGAGATCTCAAAATCTCGGATACTCGCAACTCATGCGTTCGCGTAAAAGAGTCACGGTGCGTCTCGCTTCGCGCGTACTTGGCGCGAGACACTACCGTGTCTCTTGATATCTTTTGTTTTCCGCTCTGGCGTTTTCATAAAATGACTTTGCAATTACCATTAGCTCCAAACACGCCAAGTATTTATGTTTCACGGAGCATATATTCTTTTTGTTATGTTACATGTGCTTACTTTCTTATAGGTATATACTTATAGACAAAAATAATTAAAAGCTTCAAGCAGTTACGTTATTTATTTCTGTCCATAATTTTATTAAATGTTTAATAATATAACAAGATATCGAAAAAAGATATCCAAAATCGCGCGATTCTAATCTTCGTGAGGAACAGATAGCAGAAAGTTTAGATATCAGTAGCTTAAGCGTAATGTGCGGTATGGAGAATTTTCAAACCAAATATTTGCAAACTTTCTCAATACTTGGGCATATATTTGAAGATTATCCACTTCCATGAGGTCGTTATCGTTGTCATTGAAAAACGCGCTACCCTTGCCATTCCTACCACGTGGGGGACAGGCAAAACGAAGGGATAGTATCAAATGAAGGAGTAGAGAGTTAGTGGTTGGGTTTTGCGAACACCCCCGACATAGGTGCACCTGAGGCCCTCCGTTTCCAAGCATGCTAATTCCCACAGACGGGAGGGGGTGCTTTAAGCTCGTCTGTATGCCGAGCGCTTATTGTGTGCCGGAAATGCAAGGACGGTACGGGGAAAAAAAGGTAGAATAGGACGGGCAGTTCTTTCTTGTTAGTAACAAGCTTTTCGTTCGAAACGCGTCGATGAGATCACCGTTTGGGTGGAGCCGCTGCACTTTAACTATATATTCGTGAACTGTCTGTAGCAAAACATTCACAGATATTAGATAAGAGTAAATTCGATAATTTACATAAAAGCATGATTATATAAAAAATGAACATTTTATAAATTATGAAATTTTTTTTATTAATAGTTTTACATAGTTAATTTACATTACATAATTAATAAGCGGTAAGATTTTTTGTATATTTCTTTAAATAAGCAAGTTTTTTTTCCGCAAAAATAGTGTATCTACGAAAACATTATTTTTTATAATTAATTTATTTAAAATAGCGATTATGATATATAAGTGAATTAAGATAAAATTGCCTTAGTAGATAATTGAAGTATTAGTAATTGATTTAGTATTCTGCCGATGTTAAAAATATTTGTGGCTTGATTGATCATGTTTGAACCAGCGTCTAAATAAAAGCATCGTTGAGTCAGGATGGATGATTGCTATTTCGCGCAATTTCAAAATACCTACTCTCAAAAGTTATAAACGTTGTCCTTGAGCGCGAGAAGAAATCACGCACGCAGCCTTCACACAGGAAGTATAATGATGGAGGTAAAGGGTGTTTTTGTGAAACATCGTTTGTCATAAGGAAAACGGCAATTTAGCATTTTCAAAGGCAAGTCCTTTGAAAATTTTTCATGAACATCTCCATCTTCCCCCCCTCTTTTTCTCTCTTTTTTTTCTCTTTCTATCGCGATTCGCTGTCGGCGAATGGCCAGTACTTCGCGATAAAATTATCGCCGAAGAGCGAGTGTTAAAGTGAGCGCGCGCGATAGAGGCGCTCGCGAGGCATCAAAGAGCTATAATTGGACGTCAGGTTGTAAGGGGGTCTATATTTAGGACGATGCCCGCAAAACCGTATGGGAGGCCAAACGAGTACCTACACGTAGGGCCTAAGGACGCAAAGGGCAGACCTCTTAACGTCACGAGAGCCACGAATTATTGCGCCATTCCGGTCACTTAGGGTGCGACTGGCCCTTATTACGCGTACACCCGCTACTCCTCAGCGTTGCCTTTCACTCACTCCTTCGTTCGATCGGTCGAACACCCGCTTGTTTTCCTCTTCCTTTTTTTTCTTCTACTTATCCGAATCTTGCTCGAATCCGAGAATTTCGTTTCAATGTCGATCGTGCGATTTCCCGAATATCCCTTCTATTTTTAATTATTTGCACTGTTCGGCGCGGTTTTCTGCGAACATCGGAGATTGTTTGATGAAAGAACTCGATAATCGAAGGAAACGGATAAGTCTCACCCGGAATATTACGAGCTGGATGATTTATTTCCTTGGTGTGCATTTTTTCTAATCGACAGTCCTCTATCGGTTTTTAATAACAAACGTATATGCGTAAAACAGATAAATATTACATCCGACAATTAAAGCAAGCAATCTACTCTTTATTTACCTACAGATGGATATTTGCCCAATTTTACGCTTCTGTTTTTAATTAAATGAGAGCTAGAAAGATTTTATAAGGAGGAATTACAAAGAATAATAAAGAAATTTAATGTCGGCAGTAGGCGTTTCTACCCCCGAGTTTAGTGGACGAGACGAGGGTGAATAAAATCAAATTTACGCTTAAGTACGAACGGGACATGATTAATGTATGTCACGTAGACTCTCGGATAGGAGGAAATGAGACGCCTCGCACATTTAAGGGTGTTTTTCGACACAAAATTTTTTACGGCGTGCATAATACGGTTACGAACACGGAATAGCGAATAAACGAGTACGCATGTTTCACCCAATTTTTGCTCACCGCGTAGAAATAACGAAATATCGTTATTCGGCCGTACACAAAAAGTAATCAGGATCATGAATTGCGCAGTATAGAATTGTTTCCAACGTCCCCAGCTCCGCGATCTAACTTTATGAAAAGGAATCTTGTATTCAATTTAGAGAGGATTCCGAAGAGACAATTTTCCCCGTTGGCGGCACATCCCCTTCGCGAATATCCGTAAGCCTGTAAGTTCATCAAAATATTTACGGAGGGCCCTTCTTTTCCCAAACCATCTGCAATATTTTAATGCAGATCGATGAAGGACGCAGATGTATATCTAAAGTTCCCAAAGCCGTCCGCGCGCGCGCATTGCCTCCTAATGAGCTCCAATACTCCAATGTATATCACTTTCTGAATACACATAAATTTACCAAGTTCTCTCTAGAGAATTTGTGATATAAAAAAGAGATTCGGCATCTTAATTGATATTATGTATAGGAAATTATGCGTAGTTTTGTGCAACTTAATTTGTTCTTTAATTAAAAAATTTTTATCTTTTCTTATTCAAAAATGTTTAATATAGATTTAATCCAACACTACATTTTGTGAAACCGATCACGAACGTTCCCTCGATAGAATTTCAGAAATTCTAAAATAATATTTCCATCTCAGCATTATCGCGATCTCTACGTGAGTGATATGTGCCAATAAGAATGGGCTATATATCTTCGTTCGGGTAAAAGGCTTACCCAAGAATTTCCCGCTGATCAGCAATTTTCTGACCCGAGTACCTCGAGTATCATGACTCGACATCACCCTTGAAGTCCTCGACCGTTCGTCGAGTGCTTCCGCACACTCTCAGAGAATATATAGTTCTTCGCGCGAGATAGTTCTTTGTGACTCGAACGTCACGATTTCCGTCGAACGGTTAGTAACAAGAATCGACGGTGATGTGTACGTATACTTTTTCTCTTTTTTTTCTTTTTGCACCGCGATCGACTGCATTAACGCATCGACGGACGCATTGTCTAAATGCACGTGACGTGTGAGCTACGTGTCAAATGAATAAAAGAGCCAATGCGATATTTGACGCGGACAAATTAATGCAGTCAAGCATTGCACGATGTGAAAGAGAAACTGATCGGATCGCGCGTTTGTATTTCTCGTCTGGAAATACTCTGTTTATTCATATTTGCGTTTTTTATTTAAAGTTTCTCGATATTTGAAAAAATTAACTTCATAATTAAATAAATTTTTTAATGAAAATTAGTTATTTTCTAAATAGAGTATAATGTAATGATACAGTTTAATTATTCATTGCATTTTATATACGCTGTGTTAGGGAAATTGAAATATATAATATAATATCAAGGAAATCTTTTGCATCTCTGTCTTTCCTCCATAACAATATTACTTTTAAAAAATTATCAACGCCGTGTGTTATAATTTTCCTGACAAACAGCGCTACCATACGAATCCATTAAAAAAGCCTAACGAAATTTTGCTCTTTTAGGATTCTCATCTTCTTTTATTCTGCCAATTTCCATTTTCGCCGCACATGTCGTTGCTTCCGTCGCGTCGTGATAAAAGTGCGGTGTGGCGAAAGTGTTGTCCCGGCGTGTACGGGGGATATATGTATATGCTAAACGCCAAGAGCGCTCGAAAAGACTGGACCGACCCCTTTTGCAGGGGGATTAACAGAGTCACGGTACGCATGGCGTAAACACACGATCCCGCCGCGCGTCACGACGTGGGTTCCGGCGGCATCTGACAGGGGGTTGAAGACGGCTCCATTCTGGAACGGGATTAAAGCCGACAGGAGGAATTCGAAAAAGTAACCCTTGACAGCTTAATACCGATCAGAATCTAAGCCGGCCATTTAGCCCTGGAGATCGTCGCGGACCTACTACGCAGAGCCGATTCCGGCTACCGCCCTATTTGCTTGCACTTTTGAAAACTTTTTCCACCCTTTATTTTCTTTTTTGTATCTAAATCCACCAACTGCTTCATGGTGAGTTTCGCACACAAGGATATTTCCAGAAGCCGCGCCGAAGAACGCCATTGTGGATATACGAGCGGCATCGCTGAGAAACGGATTTGCTTTCTTCAACGATTTCTTCGCACTCTTTTTCATAGTCCGATTTTTCGAAATCACGAGATCGGAACCGTTGCAAACCGGGATTCTCATGAATCAGAGACCGCGATGTTTATTATCCGGATTCAGATATACGTGCATTCGTGGAAACGACCGTATCGTTTTTACTTGGTACTGTTTGAAATTCTTTCAGCCAGTTTACATTAGATAAAAGTAGATATCATTGAGTTTTACTTTCTTATCTGCCACTTCAAAGGCGGTATATTTTAAACCCATTTCTATTTAAAGACGTGTCACTGAACTCGGATATCTAGGTTACTTCTGCAGAAACAGTTCTTTATTATTAAGTTGAGAAAGAAAGATTTTTTATTTAATATGTTACACAATTGCTATATATATATATATATATATATATATACGTATTGAAAGTAGTTATTGTTGCTTAAAAAGTCATCTTGAAACTAAGAAAGAAAGATAAATAATTTTTAAACGTATTTAGATCATGTAGACAAAAAAATTGTTCGCAAAAATTTATTTGCTTTTCTCGAAAAAAAAGGGGTCCAACGTATTAGCATATACACGCGACGACACCATCCCATTTCCCGAGAAGTCGGCATTTCATCCGAGTCGCAGGTGGCGGCGTTATAAGTACGCACATTCGAAAACATCCGAGACCGGCTAGCGTACGCACGATCTGGACGATCCCCTTCGCGCGTATACCCCCTCGGGATTTAACGAGAGATGGTCAGGATCTAAACTATACCCCAAAGGAACAGCCGGGATATAGGAAATACAGGACCGTCGATCTCCCGACGCGGAGCAAAGCCCGCGAGCTTACGGGCTCTAAGCTCCTCTCGCTGACTGCCCCGGCCACCTCTCCTCGTCCCCGAAAAGGCTTTCGCCAAATCTCTGGCTAGCAGCTGCATTTCTCATATTCGTGCCTCGTAGTTGAAATTGAAGATTCACGATACAATATGTCAGGAGTAACTTGCGTCGGCCGTGACTTTCCTTTATCGAACATGTTCTTTATTGTTCGCGCATTACTGTGATCTCAGATTTCTTTTTTATGAATAGTATTTATAGATTGAACTACTTATAAAACTATACTTTGAAGGTATATATTTTACGACGGAAATATTAATATAAAAGTGTATATAAATTAAATGCATTAAGAGATATAAAAAGTCGCGTCAAATACTATCTGTATAGATAACGAAGATAAAATAGGAAAGTCTTTTGATATTTTACAAGAGTAAGCACCGCGCTGAAAATAAATTTTTCTTTTTATCAATTGTAAAAGATAACCTGAGACACTTTGGTATTGTTTCGCTCAAAGATACGGAGTTAGCTGGCGAGCAATCCTAAGTGTTCTGACTCATTGCGTGCGACGCAAGGGTGGTGAGTTTCCCAATATATTCCAGGTACGCATGGCGCTTTTCACGATAAGATATTTCAATATTGACCCCTCTGTCAGTATTTACTAGGCGACGCGAGAGATTAGGCGAGCAGTCAGTACATATTTGTACGGATTTCACTTTGGATGATTGTACTCCGCCGATTGTCGGTGAAAGGCCAAAGATATAACGCGCCCTGACGATTGCAGTTCAATAACATTTCGCAACTGGGATGCTATTCAAAAATCCAAAATCGAATACTGTCCCGTATGTTAAATCAATATCTACAAGTCGACAACAAATTATCTTGTTTAAACTAACGCGCGATGTATAATAATAAGAAATACCATAGAAACATGCATTACAAACTGCAATGGTCTTCATTCGTTATAGATGTGCAATCTGAAGAAAAGAAAAATATCTTTGTGTAACATCTGGTTGGTTCGAAACAATTACGAAGCAGACTATTTAAAATCTGCGGTTATTAAAATCGATTAAAAATACGCAGATGCTTTCTAAGATTCGAAACTTTTTTCGTTAATTAAATACAAAGGAGTCTCGAACTTCTTTTTTTGTTAATTAAAGACAAAGGAATCTCGGCTGCTCCGCGTATAATCAGTTTGCAGTCATTCCACCGGCGTAAGCTGCGTTTAAAGTCGGTAAGCATAGATGATGGCCGCTATTAACGCAATGCAATTAGTGACTACACGCTTCCTCGAGAGCCCCTGGTACAAGACAAATCTCTTTTCTGCAAAATTACGTTTTGCTGTAAGCTAAGAGACCATTCTTACAGCTCTACGTTGTACCGGAAATCGAGAGAGATTTTTAACGCTACGCCGACTAAAATCGTGCTTATCTTTCACATGTTTAAAGTGTTAATGCAATTTGGCTCTTACAGAACATGGAAAAATAATAAAGTAATTTGTATGAAAACTTATAACGATACATCTATATAACAAATGTCTTCTTATAACTTCAACGTTTTAAAGATAATTGCCCCTCGTAAACTTTCTTATTTTATACAAGAAAGAGATATGTATTATTTGACATTTTTATATAAAATGTTTAAATAAAAATAACATAATATTTTTCTTATCATGTGATGTAATCTATAATACATTAGAAATTTATTAAGAATGTAGTAGAGATTTGCGTAAAAATATATTTGTTTTTTTCTGTGGGTAATATATATATATGTTTATAGAAATTTTAAGATATAAAAACGAAAAAGAGAAGGAAAGGGGAAAAGATAGAGGGGGCTATATATAATGGTCATTAAATCTTTATTCAATCTTTTTATTTAACTTTGCTCCATTGTTATATGTATATTTCTGTTTAACACAGTTGAATAACTTTCCATCTATCCATCTATGCATATACATATTAAAATATATTAAAGTTTAAACATCTAAGAAACGGCAATTTGTTTCGGGACGATGACAAGGAGAGGCTATCATCGTGCAAACTTTTGAAAATTCAAGGAATCCACAAGGATGATTGATCTGTACAGTCATTTGAGCGAATTCACAGACTCGAACGCAATACATTGCGGATATTCGCACATCATATACCTCTATATATTTCATGTTTTCATGAACGATACTGCAGTAAATATTTGAGAAAAAGTACGATAGAATCTAATTTAAATAATAAAAAGAATAAAAATAGAAACAAAATCCATATACGTGTACGACATAGATGAAGTAGGATAGCGAAAGCTCATTTTTTATTTATATTTCGTAATTAATAAAAGAAGATTTATGAGAGACAGGCGGAAAAAGAAGGGCAGAATTGTTCGAATAGGACGGAATAGGAAAGTTCAGTGGCGAAGCTCGCGTGTTTCGCGACATTCTTCGCCGACGAATGAACAAGTACATGATTCAACGAGCACGATACCATAGTCGCGGTGCAATATGTATGTCCGTATTATCTATCCTAGACTATGCGAGTTTCCGAAGTCAGCCGCTCAACCGAGGGCAGAGGTCGTAGCTCTGCGTCGTGGTACCAACTTTGATTATAACCGTAGATTTACGTCGAGGAAATTGATAGGGGAAACAAGGTATATCACACACCACACACACACACACACACACGACACTAAGAACTTTTCTATTCTCTGAAATCCGGGCGCCGTTATTTCGCTGAACGAGAACGGCGCTTAGGATAGGCGCTGTGCGGCGCGTTTATGCAAAGTGGTTAATGAAAACGAGCTTTTTTAATTACCGCGAGTGATTTAATATAATCTGATATAATCCCACGGCCCATAAAAATGTATAATCATGTAGTCACAAGAGTGTAATGCGTTTTTCCGTACTTACGGTATTATCGTAACATATAATCAGAACGAAAGAATTAATTACGTGACTTAAAACGACCGCGTTTTTTAACTTACGTACTCTCTAAATCTGAATCAGTGAATAGTCACTGATATCAATGTAAAGTATGCCAATGATTCGAATCAGTGGCATACTTTATACTGATATCAGTGATTATTCACTGATTCAGCAGTACTTATTCACTGATTCAGATTTAGAGAGTAAAGAAGGTTACATATATATAAATGTGGGCAATCAGAAGAAGTGATAAAGAAATTACAGGGACATTGACGTATGTCTTACCACAATTAAGTTTATATTATGACCTAAAGTGGCTCTTTATTGTCCCGCGTTAAACGGTCCCATAAAATCGTAAACGCGATAAAACTGTATACGATTCACGTGCACAGTATAAATAGTTTGTGAAGGTTCTTTCACCGCGAAACGAAAATACGTTTGCGCCCATGCAAACGTACCAATCTCTCGCGACGTTCCGCCGCGCTTAAATCAACAGTCTAGCCGGTCGTACACTCCGCCATCCCGTCGACATTCTTTTTCTCTTTTCTCTTAACTTAGATACCCGCAAAGAAACTCGCCCCGTATCATTCACCATTTTGCGCTGGCGCATTCGAGCACGCGTTCAGATTGAAAGGCGTAAAAAAAAGGGCAAAAAACGTCTCGTTGAGACGCGAGAATCAAAACATGTAATGTCTGGCGAATACAGCTTCCAGCGTCAAAGTATTTATACAAATAATTATCACAGATTAGTGGTTCTCAGTCGCGTACTTTTGTAAACATCTCAAGATGTCTTCGTTAAATAAGTAAGTAATAAATAAAAACGAATATACATATTGTATATTAAAAGTTATTAACAAATATACATTATATAATATATTTGCAATAGCTATAGTTTGGATTGGATTGGACTTATTTCGCGAATTTCGCCGAAATTTATGATATTATCACCTGCATTTAAAAATGTAACAAATGTACTCGGAGAGAGAGCAAAATAAAACGGAACGCGCAGCATGATTGACCGATGTACCATGCCGACGTCCGACCTCTATTAAGGTAGTTTTTTCGTGAGAACAAGTATTAGATAAGTACCTAAATTTGATATATGTTAAATATACAGTAATAAGGAACATGTGTACGAAAAATCAAATGAGGTTACCCACACTTTACAAGAAATAAGTCATTCTAAATGTGCGTTCGCGGAGCGTGCCATTGTCATTCTATCCTTGTTTACATCTAACGAACGAGAAAGATAGAATGATGCAAATCGCCACGGCCAAGGTTTTCAACGAATAATACATGTGTACTTAGCGATCAGATGAATACATTATTCATGTCTTAAAATATTCCCTGAAGTTTCCAGATTTCGTACATACCTTGAAAATAAGGGCTTGCCGAATGTTTTGCTCTGATATATGAGGTTAAATAAGTAGTGGATCCACGCGCATATTGCTTTACTCGTACTGTCATGTTTGACCTAACCTAAATCGAGTCCAACCGCACTACTATTGTGATATTTTTTTAATTAGTAAATAATTAAATACGATTAACGCGTGCGTGTAAAATCATGTTATATTATTATCATTATTGGAATGCTGTGTAATGTTTGTTTTCAATTACCTCATGACGGACTGTTACTTGACTAGCTGAGTCCGCGAAAGGACCACCTTAAGCTGGACCCCCCACCAGCGCAAATCAAGTTCACACTAGGTCAAAAATTTAGTGCTATTTAGGTGCTAATTAAGTGCCCTAGTCCAAATTTTGGTGCTCGAACCGTTTAGCAGGAAATCGCGTAAAAAATGGGGGGGTCCAGCTTGCCATTAAGCTGGACCCCCCCATATCAGAAAATGGTGCTATACACTATAATTTAGTGCTAATTAAAGTTCGTTACAGAATCGTCAAAGAAATAAGTGCTTGCGTGATTATGGTCTTAAAATAATCCTGAGACATTGTACTTTAAGAAAGTACCACTATTCGCATTTAGTGCTAGTTGCGTATAACGTTGAAATTTATTAGTTTATCCGCGAAGCGCGCGCTCCATTGATTAATTAATTAATTTCAACACTAAGCAGCTGCACTAAATTCGAATCGTGATATTCTTTTGAAGTACAATGTCTGAGAATTGTTTTAATACTATAATCACCCGAGCAACTAATTCGTAGACGATCAGATGATGGAACTTAGTGCTCAGCGCCAACGGCTGGTCTAAGTTAATTATCGTAATTGTTTTACTGTTAGAGCAATGAACTCAGATTTGTGAAATATATGTTTTTGATCATTTTAGTAACGAATATATTCATGCAGCAAATTTTTTAAGTGTTTGTGTCGACCGCGACGGTACTGTGTTCAATATATAGTGGTATATATTTAAATAAATGCAATATTTTATCGTTATTTTAGAGCACTTAATTAGCACTTAATTAGCACTAAATTATAGTGTATTTGTCTTCTTTATAGCACCATTTTCTGATATAGGGGGGTCCAGCTTAATGGCAAGCTGGACCCCCCATTTTTTACGCGATTTCCTGCTAAACGGTTCGAGCACCAAAATTCGGACTAGGGCACTTAATTAGCACCTAAATAGCACTAAATTTTTGACCTAGTGCGAACTTGATTTGCGCTGGTGGGGGGTCCAGCTTAATAGAGGTCGACGTCCGACTCGATCGAACATGACAGCGCCCGAAGGCGTTCCAACGCTAATGTATTCGAAGATCTCAGAACGAGATACTTACTTGCCTTTCTGCGCGAATGCATCGCGCATCGCTATTTATGCGGTAGACATAATACGTGCCGGCGAATACATCGTCTGAGAAGCGTGCAATATTAAACGGACATTAGGGTACGATCAGCGAAGGTGGCTAAACCCTTTCGGAGCTCCTGAGTACGACCGGGACCAAGAGAGAAACTCCGTATGGCGCGAGTCAATGCGCCTTCCGAGGTGGCGGAGACGGTGAGAAAGGCAACGGCGATGGTGGTACATGTACAGGTAAAATAGAGGCTTCGTGGCACCTGCAGCACCTGCTTGTTAGCGCCAGCGCGCCAACTTTCCGCAAGCCAGCCGGACGCCTCTCTCTCGCTCTCGCTATGTCTCTCTCTCTCTCTCTCTCTCTCTCTCTCTCTCTCTCTGTACTCTGTACTCTCCTTTGTGTGAGGTCCGTGCGCCTCCTACGGCTTGTGCGATCGTGCTATCTACATATACGTGTGTAGGTCTGTCTGTTGCGCACACGTACGCATGCCGTCTACGGTTGTAACGGAATCGGCTGGGAACTCAACTTGCTGACACCAGTCGATGCAAAAGTACACGTGGCGAAAGAAGCAACCGCGGAATACAAGACACCGGCATTCGAATCAAGTTTGCATGCGCTTGAAATTCTGCTGCGAGAGAAGTTTTTGATGCCATAAGCGCGGATGAAAAAGCAGGCGACTGTTACTATTAGCGACGAGAAGGAAATATGGTATCGATTACCAGCGAGTATCACGTATTTCAGAGTGCTAACAACGGACTATTCTTTTCGTGGCATTTGGTTATCGATTGCAGTATCTTTCCTATTATATCGCGACGGGATATTTCTATAACAAGATATTTCTTTTCGAAAGAAAAAACATATTTACGACAACGTTAAACTCTGTTCTCTTTAAAGATGTACGTCGCTATAACTATATGTAGTATAATTTTGTTTTCTTGATTAAACAGTGTAGAGCTACTAATCTCAGAAATTATTCATAAACAACATAGTATCATTGGGATAGAAAAAGCGTAGAAATCGCAATTTTTTCCCATTTTTGTACTTGATATTGTTTAAATACATCATTAAAGAATTGAAAAAAAAAATATAAACAGAAAATCTTGAAAAACCGTAATTGCAATTTTCGATGTCATAGAAGTGTACCATAAAAATTTCATTCATTTTTACCGTACATGAGCAGAGATACATATTATGATATTTACATGGGAAGTATATATATATAATACAATTTCTGTAACTTTTAAAGCAAATATCTCAGAAACGGGTCGGACAACCGATCGCAAATTTAACACAGCTTTTTGGGATATATAAGTGCACAATCTCTGTAAATTTCAGCTTTATCCCTTTATTTTGACATAAGCGACATACATCTTTAACGCGGCTGTAATGTCAAGATTCACTTAAAACCTCAAGTCTACGAGGTTCATTATTTACACTTAAATTAATAATTCCGTAATCATGATGTAGCACGTGCCAGCTGATACGGCTCCGTAAGACGTAACTCATCGGCCGTAATAAACCCGCGGCAGCATTATGTAAAGCGTAAAACGATAGCGGCGCGCACCAGCGAACAAAGAACGGAAGTTCGCGAATCGATTGTACGCGCTTCCTCCGACGCCTTCCACAGGCGCGAAGGTGCGTCACCTATCGCGATGCACACGCTTCCCCGCGCGTGTGTATGCGTGCGTCGTCGTCGCGGCGGAACACGAAACGGAAATCCCCGCGCGCGCGTGCTTATGCGGCGCACGCGACGAGCACCGGCAGCATAAAGTTCCCGTTTAATATCTTTACGAGAGCCGGCGAAAATGATGAGGTTTCTTGTTTTTTAATAATGTAGCCACGCACACCTGAGCCTCGTAATTCTCGGCGCGGGGTCGGGCCGTCGCCCTTTCCCCTGTCCCTCCCCCCGAGAAATTCTCCGTGGCCGTCGTGAAAAAAGCTGCTCGGTTCGACCCCTCCGCTATATGCCACCCCTTGTCCGATGCTTATATTCCTTCTTTCTTCTCCCCTTTTTTCCCCTCTTCCTTCGCGCGCAAACGCTAACCGGCTCCTATTTCTTCCTCGCTCGGTCGCGGATGTCGTGCTTTCTTTACATTCCACGCCTTCCACGTTACGTCTCTCTTTCCGCGCCGCTATTTACCGCCGCGATTTTGTTCTTGTTGCTTCCACTGTAGGCGCGCAGTCCTGTGTGTTACCTCCGCTTCTACTTTATTTTCCTCCAAGGCTCTCAGTAATGTGATCTTTCACGCGGACTTGATCGTCTTCATCGCTTAGCCGTAATGATGTAATCGTTGAGTGATTCCTAACGCGAGTTTCCATCGAGCTACTTTAATAAAATTATACAAGTGCTCGAATGCACATGTGCGTGTCTCGACAAGGATCTTGAATAGTAATTAAGGTATCAACTCTGGTACTTCAGTAACATCTTGTTGCAGCTTCGGATTTTCCTGTATTTCTTGCAATGCTTTTTCTTATCTTATCTGCTGTTCGTACATGCTATTTTTGTAAACTTTTGTTTTGCATTGTTTAAATACTTATTTCTTATCCATTGACTATTGTTTCTTATCCTTCGTCATTATTTCCATTTTTATCTCGTACTCTCTTTATACAGCTACATTTTCTAACGCATCCTCACGTGATCATATAGTTTCCTTTCTTCGAGTAGCCTGCTCTTAGGAGCATATTTTTGTCCGGTCCTAAATCCTAGCATGTGGTAAAATCTCAGAGACACTGAAATATTTCGCGGAAGTCTCTATTTCCTTTTTGTGGGCGACGGCAGCACGAGCAGGGTAGAAAAACAATTTCGCCGCGTCCTCGCGTCAACACACGGCGGAGCCGAATTGTGTGAAATTCGATTCTTCCCACTGCGCTTTTCGCTTTGAAAGCTTGCTACGCGACGGCGGGCTGTAAAACGTTCGTTGGAACGTTGGGCGCGCGGTCCTCTGTGATGCTCGATATTACTCGGTGTCCCGCGTGTAGCCATTGTGCGCCGCCCAGTGCGATAGTAAAAGTGACAAAGGGATTTCCCGGTAAATAGGGAAGTAAAGTATCGGCCGAGAGCTTTCTTGCGTCGCGGTTGTAAATTTGTTAAAAACTTTATCGTCACGCCGTGTCATTAACTTCATTAACGGACCTTTATCGCCCGCTCGGCCGCGGCAAGAGTGTCAGTGAGAACAATGTAAACTCATTACAAAAGAACAATACACGTTATAATACGAAATTATCGTTAATTATTGAATTTTATAGCCGTATAGCGTTGTGTAAATTGCAAAGTTTGTTTGTATAAGCGGGGTGCTTTAGCGAGATGTTTGTGCTCGATTAATGGTCGCAATTAATATGCAAAACAAGAACTCGCGCGCAAAAATAATATATTTATTTTGAAAACAAATATGTTTTCTCTGTTAGAACTTTCACGTATGAAGCTAGTAGACGATTTTGGAGATTTGAAAGAGTTCGATTGATATCCAAGAGCTACGAAAACAGCATTTTCATTTAGCAAACAAATTGAATTGCCCATTAATATTCCGTAATTGGTAATTCGCTAGAACATTTATCCCACGTGTAGATTTGCGACCAATAATACCTAACGATGCAAGACACAACAGCATTGATGATTCTCGGAAAGCTCCACGGCGGAAAGATTTATAGAGCATCGTCGGACCGACGCACACGTGCTCTCGTGAATTTTTTGCGGAAATCTGTCACGGACCGGATGAGATTTATCAACGCTCTCGCAAAGTTTGCGCATCACTGGCGCGCAAGCGGCCGCGCGCGAACGACCGTGCACACGCCTCGTTCCCCCCGAGTTTTTCGGCGCGGTACAAGCATTTTAATTGGGCCGCCGGGTAGGACTGTCGGAAGAGCTTTTCCAAGACGCGCCACCGCCACATCGCGAAGGGACCGGCCGCATGATTTACAGCGTCGCCCAAGTGGAAAAAAAAGGTGCCGCAGAAAAATCCGGAAGTCCGTCCCGCCCTTAAATCGCCCGGGACCGTCCGGGAATTCCTGAAGGATATACGTTGCCTCTCCGATATATAGCGCGGCATGACGAGGGGACGCGAGCGATAACGTGGAATGCACTCGTATCTCCCGGCGGCGCTAGCGCGCCGGACAACTGACGTTTTTTTTTCGCTGACCCAAGCACGCGTTAAACTTTAATCACGTTGGCTCTCCTCTTCCGTCAGAAAGTGCTGCGTGACTTCGATAATGTGACTCGCATGGTTAGCCGGTTAACTTTTAATTCCCGCGCGTGTTATCGCACGGCCGGAGCAGCCGAAATTTACATAGTTTTGGGTTTACGCGCGGCGCCTTTTGTTGCCATCTTCCGCGGGGATATATGGCCGAAAAAAATATAATATATATAAAATAATCCGTTTAAAGAGGCGCGTTACGGTTCTTCCGCCCTCATATAATCGTTCGGATCGCTCTCAAACGCGATGACTTGGTTCTTTCTACATTCCCAAAAGGAACTTCTCGGTATCACCCACACGACAATACTAATCCACGTTTTCACGGTCATTTCGCCCCGAGATCTGTAAAGCGTGGAAAGCGGCCCCGCCGTGCGGCCACGCCGAGCGATGCCCCCGAAAGTCAAAACGGATGATTCATTCATTCGTCGAAATCGCTTCTCATGGCGATTAATGATGATGGTCGGCGAAGCGGCCGTCGGATTAAAAGCGGTCTAAACGTTGAAATTTTCACGGGGCGGTGTTCGGATCGTTGACAGCAATGACAGCGTAGCGCGGCGTATCACCGCACGCGGAGCAGGGAGGTTTCAAAGCTCCGGTGTGGCATGCCGGACCGGCGTTTCGGATTGTTCTTCCCCGGTGCACAAACGGTGCGTGTGTGCCCGCTCTGGGGTGAGAACTCGCGCGGCATATACAATACCATTGTGTCCGGGTGGCATAATGGCCAGCAGCGCCATTATAAATGAAACGTCTGCAACTAATTTGGGACAGGGCGTAGCGGCGTGACCGGCCCCATTCCGAGTGTCCGAGATGTTCGCGGCCGACATCACACATCGGGTAAAAGGATGTTCCCACATTCCCGTTCGCCGATACTAACGCGTTTGATCGCGCGAACAGCAACCGTCTGCGATCCTTCCGATCAATGTGTTTCTGAGCGCGATAAAAGGAAAAGTAGAAAACGACTGATTCTAGATTCGCTGTTGTCGTTCTTTACGTTTCTTTTTCTTGGGTAAGATCTTCGAATACGGATCTTTCTACCGTATTCTCAATTTGTGCTCTTACATCTCTTTCTGCGCATCGTAATCTGCAGTGAACAAAGAACCGAATAGTGCAATGGCTAAGAAACACACGGTTAAAAGCGTATTTTATTATAAATGATGCGATCTCGTTACGCATTCGATTTAAAACAAATGGATCGTATGTGATATTAAAAGCTTCCGCAATCTTCTATCATTGTGTGTGATGCGCACCTTTTCTCTTATAGAATTCGTATTAAAGTTTACCGGTGAATACGTAATAGGCGGGATCAAGTGGATTTAAAATTAATTCGGCGGAGGGAAAGAAAGTTTCCAGACTACGGGCGAGAAGTGGGGGAAGTTACACGGAAACAAGATTAGTTTATTTTTACCATCCAATTTAATAATTAGATATCATAATTGAACTAAGGTTCATCAAGGGGAGTACTGGCTGAAAAAGTTCGTTTGGTGAGCAGCGGCGTTTCTCAAAGATAATTACGAAACGAGCACTTAGCCACGTTCGTTTTCTTACCGAGTTTCGCGGCAATCCTGACGCTTCCGTCCTGGGCTGAGAGTCAGATCTCGGACCAAGGGGGATAACTTTTTGTTGTCGTTAGGTTTCTTCGTCTATCGACTTTTCAATATCATCCATTTTACGGCAACGAACGCAACCAGCAGCCAGCCATGGCGTACATGCAGCTGAAAAAAGATCTCTCGTGGGACTGTTAAAATAACGACCGTGACAAACGTTTGTGGAATAGATTTTCCATCCTCCCGTCCCGCCTCTCACCACCGGCTTACCAGACTGGACTTCCGCTACTCACAGTTGATCCCGTCGCGAAAGCAGGATCTATAGTAGAAACGCCGAAATAAAAAATTACGATACATTGACCGCTCTTTTTCCGTTTTACCTTAATTACATTATTTTGTCTAATCTACAATTATGTTATATTATATTATGTTACAATTATGCAATAGTATATTTATAATATTTATTAAATGGCTTATTGATAAAGCAGACAGTGACACAAAAGGAATGTGAATATTGAAAAATAAAACAAATTAAAGGATTATTTTATAGAAAAATGTTTTATAATAGATAGAACAAGACCACGAATAATAGAATATATAGTCAAATTAAAAAAAATCTAAATTTATCATGTATGTATTCTCCCTTTTCAATAGCGTTTTCATTAATCTCCGTGGTTCTCTTTTTTTGCATTAATCGTTCAAAAATGTCAGGCGTTTGCGCCACGTGGCGGTTCAGTTCCGGATTCGTCGATCGATCTTTCATCCATTTTGCCGCTCAAACGGCAAACGCCCACACAGAACCGAACATCCACGGCCTTATTCAGAACGTGTTTCGCCGGTGGTTTTCACAGCATCGGAAGGCCATTCGACGCGATGAGCTATACGCGCCTTCCTGTCAGCGGCTAACGAGACCCGCCCCTTTCGCCGTCTTATATATATGTACGCACCGCTTTTCACCCAGTTGGCGCCCCGTCGTGCTTTAGCCAAACAGTACCGGACACTTCCACCGATCCACGTGCTGGAAGAGGAAACTTGATTTACTGCTCACGAACCGCCGAGCATTTCTTTCTCATCGGCCCAGAGAACATCGAGAACTTTTCTTTCACGGTCGTTATCGAGACAAGTTGCTTTTGTTTTCAAAGTAGCTGCACTTTGTTCTTCCGCTTCTAATCACTGCACATTAAAAGATGAATCGGGGTCGATAATGGCTTTTAATTAAAAATATATCCGTAACGAAATAAAGGGGGAAATATACGTCATGTATTATTTTGAAATGGATTTTCTAATATAGAACATTAGGAATACTTCGTTTCTGCCAAAGTAATTGAATGATGCAGCAAGTCGATCAATTTACCCCAAATCACTTCCACGAATCATAGACCATTTTCCCGCCCGTCATTTAACGCGGTGTCGCTAAAGGAGCTCTTTGAGACGCTCGCGTGAAGACGGACGAGATCGTTGATGGCCATTGGCGTTAATTAAGAACGCAAGTGTAATTGGTGTCGGGCGGGCGTGCGAGTAGATGCTAGTCAGTTAAATTCAGAAGTTGATGGCGAGAGAGAAGAGGGAATCCAATCGCACGGCGCAAGACAATGGAACGGAACAATGAGACCACTCTTTCCAGGTGGTTATTATACTTCTCTTCGGAGTGTTTATGGCAGATTCACTCCGGCGTGAGAAATCATCCCCACTTTCGACGATGGTGGTAACCACCGCCGTCAAAGCGGTAATTAACCAACGACTCCCTCTTTCCCTTTCTCTCTCTCTCTCTCTCTCTCTCTCTTTCGTCGATGTCTGCGCGCAGCACTCGGCAGCTAAGAGGCGTCCCTCCGCTCGCGTGCTTTTCCTCCGGCGAGTGCAGTGTGTGGCCGGACCGACAGGTACTTCTGGGAAATCGAAACGTGTCTGGCCGTTATTAATCTCGCATCGACTGACATGAAATATGATTTCGGCCGGTCTCTCCGCCACCCTCGCGCTCCGCGCTACCTTGCCAGCCCGGACCCGCGGGGTCCGTATACACGCTTCCGTAGACACCGCTGTCAAGGGAAGAAACACTTCTTATAATGCGAAAAACAACGTTTCCTCGATATAAAGCGTAACAGGTTGTCCAATGATGCGTTTCCAAGAAGTAATATTGGCCTGACTCACGTCGAGTTCACGATGCCCTTAAGTGGCGCAAAATTATTTCGAGCGGCACATGTGTGGGACTCCGCCCCTTAAATCCGTCCTATATATTACGTTTGTATAAGCATTTTTAAATGCTGAGTGTAAATACGTCAGCCTCGTGAGTGAAGGCGCGCGGTTTCTTATTTGCGGTAATCAATCATTCGGCGGCTATCCCGGCCTCCCACCTACCGAAAACGCATTAGCTTCCGAAGCGAACGCGCCAGCAGCACGAATCGTCGAGCATACATCATTTTTTACCATCGTATACACGATATAGCCGTGCGATTACCGCTCTCATTAATAACCGGATTACACGCTTTACCGGGAATGGCCTCTTGCGGAATAAAATGCGCGTACGGTACGCGTCACTGAGTTTCGCGGCGGGGCATCGAGTGAGTTATTACTCCATGCGCCCGTAGCACCAGAATTCCGCGTTTTTCCCGAACTCCACACCCTCCACGCTCCTTCCACACGCACCTCTTGGCGTCTGCTATGCTGACCTTTCCTAAAACGCCCCCCCTTCTTTTTTCCATCCTCCCCCTGTTGGCCAAAGTACATTGCGTGAAATTCGACGTTGCCGGACGTAAACAGGGGGCGAGGGTGTCGCCCTTTCTTGCTGACTGAATATCACGCGTGCACTTATACGCGCGCGTTCGCGAATACAAAGTTCGCGTGTGCGTATGCGTATGAGCCAAGAGCCGTTTCCCCGAGCGTTCCCAAGTGGCATGCGGGATCCGTCAGGAACATTCAAATATACAGCGGTATTATTTACGAGCGTTTGATACACGGGGTGCCACAGATTCTTCTCCGCGGAACAACACGTGTCTGCGGCGTGTGCGGTCCCCTCTTACGAATCTTTCTCTCTCGCGCGATGAATTCGACTGCGTTGCGCGTTTCGCGGTAGCGGTGCTGGGCTGCGGGCTGGGCTGGATTTAGAGATAATATTACATTCCTGGTGGAAGTCTGTTTCGAGAAATTTCGGAGGGTCGGTAAATGGACCTATTTTGCGGTCGCCTTTACGGATTTATTGTGTACGGGAGGGTGGATAGAGATGCTAAAACCGGCGCGGTACAACAAAATAATGATCTACATATCCGACGAAAGTAAACGAAAATTTACTCGGCGGTCTATGCAACTTTAGAACGCTGTCTATAATGGCTCTTGTAGATTGTGCTAACTAGTGCAGCGCCCATGTCCTGATATCTATGCTAAGTGCTGTATCCTTCATAAAGTTTCCAACATATGACGTGGTAACGTCGTAAGCTTAGAGCCACTTAAAGGATGTCTGATACATCTTCTCTTAAGAAATTACGCCGCGAACGTAAAGCTCATTCAAGCAGGATGAGTCTGGAGGTTTCAACGTGCCCTGGATTCCCTTCTTAACGCCGAGCAAACAAACAGCCGGTATATTTATGCGGGCTTTGTGTATCCACAGCGGTAGCAAATCGTTCGACAACCGTGAATGATCCTAACCGCGTCGGTATAACTAACGTCAGCCACAAAACATTAAACAACAAGCTGCTACTAATGCGAGTAAAAGACGAATGTTTGACATCAATTTCTAGAAATTATTGTTATTTAGTTACGTGTATTTTACATTTAGAGAACATTCATTTTACATGGATTTGCGTATACGTCAGCTGTCGATAAATTAAACATATCTCTCTAAAATATCTATTTCATTACAATATACCTATGTTTTTTTTTACAATATACGTTTTAAGCAAAGTCGAATTTAATATTAAGTATTTTCAATTGAATTTGAAATACGTTTTTCAGTGGTAGTTGCTTTTTGTGTCAAATTTGTTTTTACAATGAGCTTTGAACAACAAGAATCTTCTAAAATGTATCAAGAAATGATATAAAGTTATATGTATTCCATTTTTAAGCTTTTTTTTAGAAAGGACAAGTGATACAGATATTTTATATTTGTAACATTTCCAGCAGATTTAGGCATTATATTTGATGTTATTATTTCTCTTATAATATCTCATTTATAACTAAACTAGATACAATACTCAGACGCGACGCATTGAAATATTATGATCATAAATAATAATATTAATAAGGTAGAGAAGACAGAATATATATACCACCATTAAATGTAACTAGACTGGGGTGGAAAGAGGGTCGTCGCAAAAATCCCTCTCTTTGAGCATTTCCACGCCTGTGCGGACAAAGACGCATCGAGCGTCTAAGCGCCCTTCGACAGCCGAAACAATTAAACGAGCAGGCGTAAGTCACGAAATTAAATGGCAAGCTCGACTCCTCCCCGTCGAACGGTTGTACGTGCGCTACTGTCGGAAAGCATATGTCCGTGCACGTATATGTCGTAGAAACCGAACGGGATCGAACGGGGCGAATTCTCTCGCCTTGGTAAGTGCCGGACCGAACGAATGAATATCCATCCGTTCCCCGTCAGTGCCGAGAAATTTCAATAAGCCAATTCGGATAATGGATTGGCACGCACGTGCGCGCGGTACAGGGTATAGGACGAAGTCTTCGCTGTGGCGTCGGCGCGCGCGCGCGCGCGCTCGCTCATGTCGAAAATGCAACGTTATTGTCTGGATCCCGATTCGTCTCGTTTCGAGGTACTGCGAGAGGGAACGTCACGAAGTTCTAAAGTGGACCACTGTTTCTGACGCGGGGTGCGCGTCGGTGCGTGTAGCCTCGCACATACGGTCGATCGTGAATCCGTTACGGGCCGTGTGTTTATCGGTCATCGCCGCGATCGTTTCGCGATTCACAGTACCGCGCGAGAATCTGGGCACCGGACCGAGTTTTCGATCGCCTCTCGATCAGTTACGAAACTGCGGCCGCAATCCTCGCGGAACGGCAACGATGATAGGCTGTCAGGATTTTGGTCAGGGTTCACGAAAATTATGGCCGGCTGAATACGGGTTACGAAGTCAATATGAGGAAGAGCGCCCGGAGGGTTGAATGGAATGGTCGGGCACGGAATGAAGAGCGTATTGGCGTCGGAATTCATCTGGGTGAAAGCTGTTGCGGTGAGTTAGTGTCGAGCTATTACATTTAGGTGTGCTTGAAAAATGTTTGTGGTTCGATGTATCCGGTTCTCTTTTAAATTTATTCTACCCAGAAATATATAAATTTAAGTCTATCACAGTAAAGTATAGAGAGGAATATAATCACTTCTTGAAAATTTTTATTGGAACCCCCATCTCTGAGCATTGCATCTGTTATAATAGCGCGAGAAGAAATATTGCATTTATTGTAAACATATCATGTTTGTTTTCTTTCAAAAGCGGATCTATATCTGAAAATTATCGTCTTGATTTCGCTAAATATATACCACAAAAAGAATTACGAAGAATCGCGCGTGTGAATTGAGAATGCTGTATCTATCATTGTCTAGACTAGAGAACGAGGAAACTACAGCGTGACTCAATGTTACAGTCGAGTAATATCGTGAATATACACGCTTGGAATGTAATTATATTTTGAATTTGAAGCGTCTACTTTAGAAATGATTTGCATATCGCCTAAACTACCTGCCTACTACTCTGCGACGTATGAATTCTACGTCGACCGAATCGCAATGTATACACGCTGAATGGATTCTTTATTATAGTAGTTGCGTGTGCGTAGATTAAACATATAACAACATCGCTAAGATCACCGTTGTGTTTACCTGTTCGTGTAATTTTGCGTGTAATTTTGGCTTCTTGTCGCACAAATATCTTTTGTGCTATTATTGTCAGATTATATTTTCCCTGTCAAATCGAGTTTTTGCTACTCCATATTTCATATCTCGATATAGAAATATGAACTTCGAATTAGCAGGCTGATACCCTGGGATTACCATAGCCTCTCGTAGATTAACCATATTTCAACGTTCGATTACCCGTCGTCCGACGCCGCGAGGCTCGTTTGCATAGGAAATAAAGCGAAATGCTACGCGGCGTACGAGAAGGCCGCTTAACGAGTAACGCGATTTAGCAATAAACGCGCGCTCTTTGTCACGCGCACACGTTCCGTATATTACCGGCGAGCGCCAAGTTTCATAAAAAAATTCTTTCGAGGAGGAGTCTCCCGTCGATCGGCTCCTCCGTAAGGCGCGCAATTTATTTCGTGCTTCAACCGACGGCACCCACGCGAGAGCGGATTTCCGTTTTCCAATAAAATCTCCGTTCGTATACCGTGTCTCTGTACGCGTATACCGCGAGACGCTGCGTACAACACGGCAACACGCTCCGAGATTCCGGGTGAAATCAGATTCTCAGTGTTGCCGCGGAAAACATCCCAAAGCCCGCAATAATAGTTTTTCGAATATCGCGTTGCATCGTACGATGTACGATCGCCTACGCGCAGTTTTGATCAATAAGGGAATTTATCTCGCGCAAAATAACAACTGTGTATCTTATTATCTTTGCACAATTCCGGAATATATATGGGGTTATTATATCACGCCCTACAACATTTCAGTTTCCGCTACATCGCGATGAATTGGCGAGAATATATACTGAGAGATTGTCTTAAAACTAACTTATAGCCCGGCTATAAATTTTGTAATAAATTTCGGGTAGATTATTTCTAACAAAAGTTTGTAATTTAATTTATAATAATTTATACTTTTGCCTGTTGAAACCATGATATTAAGTACGCAAAAATGATAAATGATTGTTAATAATAATTGCAATATTTTTCTTTTACCTTAACAATAAGTACCTATCTATATTAATTCAATTAACGTAATACGTAAAGAAAAGATGTTAAATATCGAGTACACAAACAGCTTCTCATAGAAAAGTTAATAACGCGATTAGAGATTAAGAGATTACTACATATAATTGGAAGTTTATAAAAAATCGGGCGACTATTTATTTTATTTTTTGTGTATTTGTACGCAATCTGTGACAAAAGGATGAAACAGTTTGATGTTCTTGTTAACTCCATTTTTCGTACGTCGTCGTACATCGTGACCCTTTTAAAAGAACTCGGTCGTAAAAGACTTCTTTCAAGGCTTCTCTTCGTATCCCGAAATCAGCTGGTGGCGAGAAGAATCCTATTTCTTCTACCATACAGTACCTAGCAAAGATTTACGACTCGTAAAACAATAGTTCCGAAGGTGTCCTATTGTAGTCCAACACATTATGAGAAGTAACGAGAAACGTTAGCCTGACCTACTGACCAACTTTTGCTATATTTTTTTTTGTGAACCTAGGTCAGGAGGACTAAAACCTTTTAAAACTTTTGAAAGGATATTCAAAGGGATCTCCTAGCGAGACGATTATTAAAAGACTCAGAAACTTTACGTAACTGCAGTTCTTTCAATTTTTACCTCCCGCAGATTTTGGGTTAAGATATATGTTATTTTCGCAATAATTTGGGTTTATTCTTACAGAAACAGAACACCCAAGAACTTAAATGTCGTAAATTCTCGAGATCCTATATTTCATACGTGTTAACTTTTGAACTGCCAAAAGAGAGAGAAATAATCTTTCTTCTATCTGCATTTTAGAAAACTTAATCTTGTTTTTCCTCTCTACCACAAATTTGCATGCATTAGAAATTCTTTCAACACATCCATGAATTATAATCGCGGCACAAAAAATTGGTTTTCTCTGATAAGAAAAAAAAGAAATCAATTTCACAAATAACAAGCGAAGAAAGCACAATCGAAAAACATCGCGCGTGTGATAACGACGGTGGGAAGTTTCGGCGATAGATCTTTTTTGCGCGCGTATGAT